>NC_134404.1:130548060-130848060 GCF_038048845.1 Mixophyes fleayi | reverse complement strand
TTTCAGTGTGTGCGTCCGTGTTTGTGTATGTGTATCCTGTGAGTGTGTAATTTGAGTGTGTCATTATATATATATATATATAATAGGTACAACAGAGGGAAGGCGCAATAGTGATGTTAGCAGATTATACTGAACAAAGTGGGTACAAAATAATTAGGCATGTGGATGTAGTTCAAGTCTCTGGGTTGATATTCAACAATGTATATAATTAGTCCAGTCTCAAATCCAATTGCTAGACAGAGTGACAAAACATATCAGACACTGACGTGCAGAGTAGAGATATGCAGGCTCGGTTCCCCGAGAACCGAACCAACCCGAACTTTGGCTATCCGAGTACCGAGCCGAGCAGGCTCGGTACTCTCCCTCCCGCTCGGAATCCAAATCGAGGCTGAACGTCATCGTCGGATCTCGGGGATCGGTTCTCGCGATACTTAAAGATTATAAATACACGCCTCCACAGCAATCCATTGCCATTTGACAGAGGGAGAGAGCAGGGTGTAGTCACAGGCTGATTAGAGCAGGGACAGAGAATACAATATTCTGATTCCAATTGTGCTAACAAAAATCGCTAGAGAAGAGAGGAGGATAGAGGGTTTTGTTTTTTTTCAATATTTGGCACTCAAAGTGCTTTTTGGGTGTCCCCCATTATTTTGCCTAAATATTTCTGGCTGTCAAAAGTACTATCTGTCAGCAGTATCTACCAAATAATTTATAGCACTACAAGTGCTTTGGGCTCAGAATGGATTCAAAGCAGTCCACATTTGAGCAAAATGAGCAACCAGGTTCTGTCACCAGTCCTGATGGTTGTGTTCCCAGTATGTCATCTGAGAAAGGCGATGTCAAACTACACCGTCTTTTGAAATCATCCAAAAAAATACACACCAAAAAATGGTGTTGAAGCGAAAAAAAAGTGTAACTGAGGAAAAGTTAAGTGCCGATAAAAAAAAAATTGCCAACATGCCATTTTACACACGCAGTGGCAAAGAGAGAATGAGGCCTTCGCCTTTCTCTATTAGTGGTAGATCCAAAAATGTTACCGAGCCTACAAGTGGTGCACATCTACTGTTACGCGTCAAAGCCGAGCTGCAAGATAACAGTAAGGCATTGGAGGATAATATTTGCTCTGAATCAGAAATGACACCAATCCCTGTGGAGAGTCCATCCAACAGTGGTATGTCTAATCGTGAGCATTCTGTTAGTGTACCCATAAAGAAGGGTCCTTTCAGCATGTGTCCCTGAACAGCCCGAGTGTAGCCGGTGATACACAAATTGAGGATGCCACTTTGGAAATAGAAGAGGATGAGGGGGAGATTTGTGGAGGTGACGAGGGCGCTAATGAGGATGTTGATGATTATGATGCAGACAGATACCAAATTGCCTTTCTCAATTTCTATTTATATTTTAGATTATATAACGGCTGAATAGTTTTCTATTTTACTCCTAATGGAGAGGGGATCTGATGCAGACAGATACCAAACTGCCTTTGTCCATTTCTTTGTATATTTGAATTTCTAGTTCTACAGTCTATGCAGGATGCTTTTTTTATATTCAACTACAAGTGGAGGGCGGGGGGGCATAGATAGCCACCAAACTACCGTGGTCCATTTAATTTTACTTTCTAATTCCACAGTCTGTGCAGGCTGCTTTTTTTATATTCAACTACAATTGGAGGATGTAATATACACCCAAAGACGGTGGCATGGGCAATGGCTGAAAGGACGTTGGGTACAATTTCTTCTTCTAAAACATTACTCTCATCATAATTTAAATCATCATACAAATTACTCATTACATTTTTAACCTTTTTGGTATCGGCTGTACTTACCACCCCAACCGCATTTGGCGGCGAGGGCGCGAAGGAGCTCATTTCTCCATGCTTTGCAACACTCACTTCCGTTGTGTGCGCGTTTTGCTCCACACCTACTTCAGCTGAGCACGCGCTACCTTGCCACGTGTACCCTTCTCGTAGCCACAATTTTAAACAGTCATCATGTTTTATTCTCGTTTTTGTTGATTTAATCAACCGCACTTTATCTCTAACATTATTTAACACCTCTGACTCGAAACTACCTATGCTTGGAAAAGGTTTCACATACTCCTGGGTCATCTTGACCCATTTGTCGCAGTACACCGTTGCGCACACACCATATTTATTATGCACAACATACTTTGCCGCAAAACAACCGGCCAATCCTTAGGCAGCACACAATTGGCTATCTCTTCTTGGCCGTGGACAATTTCCACAGGTACGTCCCCTCAACTCCACTTCACTGAGTAACAATGCAACATCTATGCGGACCACAGGGATATCAGTTCCTCAATACCCTGCCTCTCCAACAACACGTACTCAATGGGGAAACAACCTAACACAACTGGGATCAGACAAGTATCAAATACGCAATACCCTGCCTCTCCTAGTGTGAGTACTTTACAACTGTTAGCACCCGATACCCGTCACGAATATCAGTGGTTGCAGCGTATTTCCTCCCACATCTCCCAAGTCACAATCAAGGCTGCACAATCAACCATGCAGTCCGATCGCACCGCTTACAGATGCTAACTATCAGTAAGCTTTGCGATTACTATTGGGAATGCCGCGAAAACCTGTTATTTTCGCTTCGAGTATACCTGCCATGTGGCATCTCTTTTTCCCCTGCTCTTTGTTAGAACAGAACGCCACTCATACAAAGGTTTCTTTATATCCTGTTAACCCTTAGAACAGAACCTTTGTTTTCAGGTCACCTTTTTACCGTGTCTCGTCAGACACCCCTGAACAACAGCCCTGTTTCTTTTCAAAGGTACATAAACTCTTCTCTTATCTGTCTCTTTTCAATAGTCTACAACTTTTCTCTTATCTGTCTCTTCTAAACAATAAATAAACTCTTGTCTTTATGCATACCATTCACATACACATACAACCTTTTGTTTTCTGCACAGAAAATACATTTCCCAAACAATAGTAATGTCTTTTCAGAGGCTTTAGCAAGTCATTATACTATACATACATATAACAAACTATAAAAACGAGTGTTTAAAAACATGGCAACATCACCGGAAGAGCGCATACTCAATGCATGAAGTACACATATGCTATGCAATGCAATATATTTTAAACGCAAAACGACAATAAAAAGAAACTGTTTTCTTTCTTGTCCCTAGTTTCAAGTTAGTGCTCCTTTAGATTATGCAACAACAGACATTCGGTTTCACAACACAGAATGAACAACAGGTTTTGAACACATTGCGTTCTTTCCCGTGTGTGACGCGTCTTCCACCTTTTGTTGAGGAACCAAAATCCGTATGCGTTGCTTATCAACCGGTAGCGTAACCACCAACTTCAACTTGAACTCTTGTGCCCACAGCTACACACAACAGATTTAGCCATTTCTGGGCATGAGCACGTGTTTTTGAGGAGCTATAGGTTATTAATTCTCAAGAAATTAGTGGCATCACTAAGGCATGAGGCATTTTGTCTCTGGTGCATTGATAAGCTGAGAGGCAAATTAAGACCATATAGTCTTGGGTCCTGGGATGTGATGTTCAAGAATTGGCCACAGAGTTTTACACTTTATTTTGATATAAACAGTTAGAACATCTATCTATGTTCATGAAATATAGAGTAAGCCTCTAACCCCAATGCAGCTTTATCGCTTGTCGAGTTTATGATTGCAGCACTGAGTTAGATAATAGAAAGTCCTGGCTCACTACTGCCCTGGGCCCCTGGATACCAGCTACAATGCCCCTATTATAATCTTTTTTTAAGATAATTATTGCTTCTGTTTACAAAAAGCCTACCTGCATGGTGTGTAAGTGACAGTTACAATTTACATGATTTTCTTCATTTAACACAAAGGGGAAAATGATCTAATGAACTATCCTCAAAACACACCTCAGTATAATTGTTCATCATAGTTATTAAACAGGTTTAAGACAGTTGAAATGGGTTACAGTTCATTCAAATTCAATCTTACCAATGCACTGTGTATTATTGTTTGTATTTTCAGAATAACCGTCCAAACAGGAGCAAAAATATCCACCAATCGTGTTGGAGCACAGCTGCTCACAGATATCCAACTCACATTCATTAACATCTGTAAGAGAAAAGGATATTAGTATGAATATTATAATGAATGTACACATTAGAAAAGACTAAGATGGGAATGATCTGCCATTAAAAGCATATGTAATCAGACAATTCTTTGCAAGCATTTAGAAGCCCCAAATCAAAGGAAGTATGTCCCCATGGCTGCACACCTTAATTTAAATTATGAAGTGTAACTTGCTTCTACATATGCAACTCACCTTTACACATCCTCTCTTCACTATCAAGAAGAAAGCCGCTGTTGCACCGGCACACAGGAGTCGTAGTTCCAGGCTTGATGTAACATTGGCCATTGGTACATTGTAGATTGCAAATCACAATAATTGCTAGTTAAAGAAATTAACAGTGAGATACCATAGTGTTCTATTGAGGCAACCCTGAAATACAGTATTATTATCATTTGCTATATTGATTTTCAAAAAAAAAAATGTTATCCACTAATTTTTAACATCCCTTTAGATAATACTCTCCGTATTATAATACACACAAATATCATAGTGCTAGTAAGTGTCCCCCTGTTTGAAAGTTTGAAACTGGAGCAATTATCTAGTCAAGTCTAAATAAGGCTCATACCTTAGGTGGTATTTGTCTGTTCCTCATGACTTTCTTTGCTACAATGCATCATACAATATGGATTTTTTCATATGTTTTCCTGAGGGGACTATGTCCCATTTCAGTGAAAGGATGTAGTGGTTTTCATATTTATAATGAGAGTAAAATGTTGCATATAGTGTGAAGCTTTTGGTCATAGGCGCCAAAATATATTTATACACTAGTAGTCTATAAAAAAGTCACCCCGTTTAGTTCATATGTACCGCTGTTATGATTTGAACCTATGTAATGCATAAACAACACCGCTTCAAGGATTTCAAAAGGGGTAAGGAGTTAAGGAAGTTAGTGTATCTTTGTCAAAAAGCGCTATTGGTGGTAAAGTTCAGGTGGATTAGGTGCAGATTTTATTTTGTCCCAATTTTGCAGATAAAGATATTGAGATGTGTAGCTAACCCAACACATTCACGTTTTACACATCTGAGTCAGTATACTAAGAGCCCATGCTTCTGACTTTCTTTTGTAGTCCTGCTCAAGCCTCTGTGCCTAATATTATCTCAGAAGCAAAAATACAACTCCCAGAAGTCCATCCACAGATCACATGGGTTTATTGGACCAATCAGTAAGCAGTAAACCTTGGACAGCTCAGAAAGAATCAGACAGAAGTAGGTTTGAGCAATCCAGCTAAGTGTGTATTTTATTTTCTATGGGGCTGATGCAGAGTTGGACACAAAATAGAAATAACTTACTCTTAAAAAAAATATAACAGAAAACAAGTGCATTTTATTTAGTGAACTCCCCATCCCTCCCCTATTCAGCAGGTGTATATGCCAGAGCAATACAAGTCTGCTTAGGAACGTATAGATAAGCCCACTTTCTAAGCATGCTCAGTGAAGTTTCACGCACGCAAACTGACATATGTCCCATTTGCATCAGTTTCTATGTCTTTATTGCAATCATTACCATTTGTTTGTATATGAGTAAGGTGGATCATGGTGTTAGCAGAGGATTTATGGCAGGGATGCTGATAACAGGATCTTAAGGACTGCTTAACCTTGAGGTTTTTTATTACACAGAGGAGGAAAGGAACTTCACAAATGCTTAGAAGATATCAGTAGTCAGAGAGTAAGAATCGTCATAGGAACCAGACCTACACACAGAGAGATAACAGAGCACACTGATACCTAACACATGGATCTGTTGTGTTATACAATCCGAGGGACTACAGGAATGCTTCTCTACATTGGAATTTATTCTACATTAATTTAGCTTTTGGTAATTAGGGAATTAAGAAGAATTAGCAACCACCAATATTAAAGCAGCCATTGGTGACTGGCATTTCTGTGCAGCTACAGGTGGTGTGCTACGATTAGAATAAGGAGAGACACTGGAAAATGGAGACATGAAAGAAGTAGAAATCCTAAAATAGCTGCTGGCTTCCATGACTGTCATTTAATGTATAAATTAACAAAACCTCTTCCTGTTCTTGCTCTGGAAAATACTTTTTTGTCTTTGTGTTGCACAAGTGGGTACAGAGTTTATAGTGCCCTTTATATTCCTATTTTTGGCTTTAAGGAAAAGTGATTAAAAAAATATTAAAAATAGATTTTAAAAAAATCTTAAATTAAAATCTAAAATTACAAAAAATATTTACACATTTAAAAATGTTTTATATTTTTTAAATGATTTTAATCTGTTATTGTCATCCTGATATTGATAGGCATAGCAGTGGTAGCAATGGTACAATTACCTATGTGATACTTAAATAGGCTTCCCTATGAACATAGCTAGTTAATCTTACTGCCAGCAATAGTAGTATTATAATTGGCTGCAACCCTTTGATGTATAGGGCAAAATAAATAACAGCTCTATCATGAAGTTTAGCTTGCAAGTCTTTTCAGCCTTTGATATACCTGCACAATAATGCTATCTGTACATTATGTTTACTGTTGAGACTGCTCATATACTACTTCAAAGTGGCACTGTAGTAAAAATATGAAGCCTATTCATAAAAAAAGTAATTATGTCGGAGAATTTTAAGCAGCAAACAAAATTTGAATATCACACACATTTATAAAAAAAAAATATTGCCGCCCCCTATAAACCTGGTCTAGAGCAGTGACAGAAACTTATGCCTTTGCCTTTTCCAGGCTACATGATTTACTTTTCAGTTCCATTTTAAGGAAAAAGTTAAAATGTAGTATTAAAAACAAAAAGAATACACAATCATATATAACATTAATTGTAATATACAATTTATATATAATGTTTTTTTTTTACTTCAGCTATTAAACTTTATTTTCTCTAACAATTAAATAAACATATTTCATCAGTACTGCATTAAAAATGCTTTATTCCACTAAGGTACTTGTCCACTTTTTATGCAATGAGGAGTCTTTTCTGATGACACAATGTCAGTGGGTTAACCCTTGTGATATAGATGCAATACTGAGCCCCATCCCAAGCAAAAGTATCTGTTTTTACTGGCATTAGGGCACTCTGACTCTTGATAACTAGAAGCAATATATTTCTAATCATAATAAAATACCATTTACTCACATGTTGTAGTTAGAGCTGTGGTTGTAGAGTTTGCCCAAGTTGATGTAGAAGTTAAAGGTCCAAAAGGAGTTGTAATACTTGTATATTTTGTAGCTGTTGAAGTCATTGGTCCAAAAGATGATGTTATAGGCATGTGTGATGTTACGGTGGTATTCACAATTCCCACAGACGTTAATATAGCTGTATATGCAGTGTTTGCAGTATTGACAGTGGGCAAAAAAGTTGATAAGGATGTTATTGGTTTGATGGTATTGGTAGACTGTGCTATTGTAGGCTCTGTGGTTTGTGCATTAATGATGGTGGTTGGTATGGTGATGTGTGTGGTTGTAGAGGTGACAAACTGTGAAGGTGTCTGTTTAGTTGTACTAGTATTTTGAATGGTCGTTGTAGACCCTGCTCCAGTTGTGTCTAGTTGAGGTTTAGTAATAGCACTTGTGTAAACTGCAGTTCTCCCTTCAGAAGTAAGTGTTTCTGGTAGTGTGCTTGTAATGTCATCAAGTGTGGATTTTTCTAAAGTGCTCAGATCAAGTCCACTACTAACATTTGTCACAACTGTGGCTTTTCCTGTAGCTGTGATTGGCTCAGGTAAACTAGTGGTACTGATAGTAGTTACAGACCTTTCTCCAGTTGTTGTAACATCAAGTGTAGTGCTAGTATTCAGTTCAGCTGTGGTTCTCCCTTCAGTAATACTTGGTTCTGGTGGTATACTTGTGATGATACCAGGTGTAGGGGTGTCTTCATCTGTGCTTATTTCAGGCTTAGTGCTAGTCCTTTCCTCATCTGTGGCTCTTCTTGTACTTGTGGTTGGCTCAAGTGCACTACTGGTTATGATAATAGATGAAGTTCTTTCTCCAGTTGTGATTAGCACAGTATTACTGCTAATCTTTGTCTCATCTGTGGCCATTTCTGTAATTGTGGTTGGTTCTGGTGTTTCACTGGTTATCATTATAGGTGAAGACCTTTCTATAGCTGTGCTTAGTCCAGGCCTAGTGTTAGTTCTTGTCTCATCTGTAACTCGTCTTGTACTTGTGGTTGACTCAAGTGCACTACTATTGATGATAATAGTTGTAATTGTGCTTGGTTCTGGTGCTCCACTGGTGATTATAAGAGGTGAAGACCTCTCTCCAGCCGTGCTTGGTTCAGTTGTGGTTCCTTCTGTCGTTGTGGATAGCTCAGATACACTTTTTGTACTTTGTCCAGATACAGTGCTTATAATTATCATACCTGTTGATATGTCTCCACCTGTACTCAGTTTAGGAGCAGTGCTAGTAATTATTTCAGCTGTTAATACACTATTGGCTGTACCTTGTTCAGGGGCAGTACTCATACTTATCTTAACTGTTGATATGTCTCCAGCTGTAGTTAGCTCAGATGTAGAGCTGGTAACTAATTCAGCTGTTGATATGTCTCCAGCTGTACTTATTTTAGATACAGTGCTAGTAATTAATTCAGCTGTTGATATGTCTCTGTCTGTACTTAGCTCATATGCATAACTAGTACTTATCTCAGCTGTTGATATATCTGCAGCTGTACTTATTTCAGGTGCACTTGTGGTAATTATCTTAACTGTTGATAAGTCTGCAGCAGAACTTCGTTCTGGTGTATCACTGGTACTTTTCTTCACTGTTGATATTACTCCAGCTGTACTTATTTTAGATGCAGTACTAGGAATTAATTCAGCTGTTGATATTTCTCCAGCTGTACTTATCTCAGATGCAGAACTAGTAGTTATCTCAGCTGTTGATATGTCTCCAGCTGTACTTATTTTAGATGCAGTGCTAGGAATTAATTCTACTGTTGATATGTCTCCAGCTGTACTTATCTCAGATGCAGAACTAGTAGTTATCTCAGCTGTTGATATGTCTCCAGCTGTACTTATTTTAGATGCAGTGCTAGGAATTAATTCTACTGTTGATATGTCTCCAGCTGTACTTATCTCAGATGCAGAACTAGTAGTTATCTCAGCTGTTGATATTTCTCCAGCTGTACTTATCTCAGATGCAGAACTAGTAGTTATCTCAGCTGTTGATATGTCTCCAGCTGTACTTATTTTAGATGCAGTGCTAGGAATTAATTCTACTGTTGATATGTCTCCAGCTGTACTTATCTCAGATGCAGAACTAGTAGTTATCTCAGCTGTTGATATTTCTCCAGCTGTACTTATTTTAGATGTAGTGCTAGGAATTAATTCTACTGTTGATATGTCTCCAGCTGTACTTATTTTAGATGCAGTGCTAGGAATTAATTCTACTGTTGATATGTCTCCAGCTGTACTTATCTCAGATGCAGAACTAGTAGTTATCTCAGCTGTTGATATTTCTCCAGCTGTACTTATTTTAGATGTAGTGCTAGGAATTAATTCTACTGTTGATATGTCTCCAGCTGTACTTATTTTAGATGCAGTGCTAGGAATTAATTCTACTGTTGATATGTCTCCAGCTGTACTTATCTCAGATGCAGAACTAGTAGTTATCTCAGCTGTTGATATTTCTCCAGCTGTACTTATTTTAGATGTAGTGATAGTAATTATTTCTGCTGTTGATATATCTCCAGCTGTACTTGGCTCAGATGCAGTGCTAGTTATTAATTCAGCTGTTGATATGTCTCTGGCTGTACTTAGCTCAGATGCATAACTGGTACTTATATCAGATGTTGATATATCTGCAGCTGTACTTATTTCAGATGCACTGATGGTAATTATCTTAGCTGTTGATATGTCTCCAGCAGAAGTTCGTTCTGGCGCATCACTAGTACTTATTTTCACTGTTGATATTACTCCAGCTGAACTAGAGTCAGGTGCATTACTGGTATTTATATCTGCTGTTGAAATGTTCTCATCTGTACTTAGTTCAGATGTAGCTCTAGTAATTATTTCAGTTGTTGATATGTCTTCAGTAGTACTCAATTTAAATGCAGTGCTGGTAATTTTTTCAGCTGTTGAATCACCTCCACCTGTACCTTGTTCAGATGCAGTACTCCTACTTCTCTCAGCTGTTGATATGTCTTTAACTGTACTTATTTTTGATGCATCACTGGTACTTATCTCAGCGGTTGATATGTCCACAGGTGTATTTATGTCAAGTAAACCACTAGTACTTATCTGCACTGTTGATATATCTCCAGCTGTACTTACTTCAAATGCATTGCTGGTGCTTACCTCAGCTGTTGATATGTCTCCAGCTGTACTTTTTTCAGGTGCATCACTGGTACCTATCTCACCTGTTGGTACGTCCCTTGCTGTACTTAGTTGTAGTGTATCACTGGTACTTATTTCCATTGTTGATATGTCTCCAGTTGAATGTAATTCAAATGTAGTGCTGGTAATTATAGCCATTGTTGATATGTCTTCAGTTGTACTTATTTCAGGTACATCACTAGAACTAATTTTTATTGTTGATATGTATGAAGCTGTACTTAGTTCAGGCAAATCAGTGGTACTTGTCTCCGCTGTTGATATGTCTTCATGTGTACTTAATACAGATGCATCACTGGTACTTCTTTCCCTTGTTGATATGTCTCCTGCTGTACTTAGTTCAAATGCAGTGCTTGGTATTATCTCAGCTGTTGATATGTCTCCAGATGTACTTTGTTCATGTGCCTTACTTGTACTTGTCTCTGTTATTGATATGTCTTCAGTTGTAATTAATTCAGATGCATCACTGGTACTTGTCTTCACGGTTGATATGTCTACTACTGTACTTTCTTCAGTTGCAGGACTGGTAATTATGTCAGATGTTGTGTCTTCTGTGGTAGTCAGTTCCATACATGTACTTGTCACATCTGTTGATATATCCCCAGATGCTTCACTAGTAATTAACCCATCTGTTGATATTTCTTCAGTTGTACCAGACCCATCATCTGTTGTTATGTATCCTGTTGGGCAGCTGATTTCACCTGGACTGGTTTGTGATTCAGTAATAGAACGATCTGATGGGATAAAAAGAACATTTTCTATAATGTTGTGCACATTAATGATGAAATTAAGATTTTATGCATGCAACAAAAATGATTGCAAAAAATTTAACATAACTAGATAATAAAAAAAAACCAAATCAACATATGACTAATAATATGGATCAACTGTTGGGGCACTAGGTACCCTAGGTGAAGCTTCAGCACAGGCTAACTAACCCTGTTGTCAGAGGACATGACAAGGCAGGTGGAGTCGACAAGGTCCTGAATTAATATAATCAGCTCTAGTTGTATCTCTTTTACTAGCACTGGTTACAATTTTTACTACTTAGGGAATACCAGGAAAAATTGGTAAGAGTTCACCATTTCAAAATAATAGCTTTAGCAAATTCCTAAAGGATTCTGGAATACATCAGAGAATAACTCCATTGTGGTCCTGGGATAAATGTTACATGGGCAACTAAGTGAAACAGATAAAGATTTTTAAAGACTTAAATTCCACTTAAACAGTTATTGAGTTTTATCACACAATATAGGTCAGTGCCATGTTCTATGACAAATATACCTCCTCAGACATTACATTTTCAAAGAAAAGATATTAGGTCCATGCTTCTGGAAATTAGTTTACTTCCATAGAAATAAATTTAAAAAAACAGACTAAAAAAAGTAATAAAATGAAAAATATGCAAATCAGAAATGGAAGGCCCATATTTCTGACTAGCAAAAAGGAGATCATGTTTTTTGTAAAACGAGTGCATATGCACATGACTGCCTCCCATCCTCTTCCGATTACTGTAATAAGCAGAAGGAACAGTGATTGTTACTGAAAACTGTGACAAGGAATGATACACATTTTGAGAAAATATGTCCATGTCTTTCTTCTGAGACAGGAACTCTGGATGAAGTCACTTCACCAAGAGAACATGCATCAACCCAAAATCATCTACCTCTTCCTTGATGCGTTTTTTTTCACCCTTTCCTTTTCCCTGCAGTTCTGTCCCTTGCATCTTGCGTCATTACATCACCTAGCAATCAAAATGCTAACAAAAAATAAATACAACAAAGATGTAGCACCTGCAGAGGCAAATAATATAGCTGCAAAAAATATAGTGATATTGTCTTACTATTATTAATTTAAAGGTCGCAATATTACTAGAAAACCTGTATATTGCACATCCACAGCAGATAGAGCTGGAGCCGAGGGATATCATATTACTCTGGGCCGTGGCCCCATCTGACCCTATTATAATCTGCCACTGAAGAGAAAAGATGTTAAATTAACTAATGAAGTTTTTACACATCATATGTAGAATATTGTCTCCATCTTCATCACTTAAATTGCCTTAATCTTCAGCACTTGATCTTCATATATATTGGTTAATCTATATGTGTTTACATGCAATCCAAGTTTGTGTTCTAATGCTTTCCAGATTGATAATAGTATCCTCTTCCTTGACAAAAAAACAGCTCAATTTTTTCCCTGTGACTTCTTGCACCTTCTTTTCACTTGATCCCACAAATGAAGATGAAGTATCTATTTGTTTCTTCTTCCTACTCTACTACCTGTCCTATTGATCCTATACCATCACAAATCAATCAGTCAATCTCCTGTGCACATCCCATCTGTAATCTTTCTCTCTACTGGTGTTTTTCTGCCATTTTTGAAGCACACAGTGATTTCTCCTATTCTGAAAAAACAAAATTCGGACCCAAACATTCCCTCAAATTACCGTCCTATCTCTCAGCTTCCATTCCCCTTCAAGCTTCTTGAGAGAATTGCTTACACTTGCCTCACATGATTTCTTTCCTGGCACAACCTATGGGACCCTCTTCAGTCAAGATTTCATTTCAAACACTTCACAGAGACTGCCCTATCTAAGGCAGTCAATGCTAAATTTAATGGCCATTATTCATTTCAAATTCTCTTGGATCTCTGCTGCATTTGACTCAGTTAACCACTCTCTTCTCACACAAATATTCCAATATGTAGGTCTTCAGGACACTGTTCTATCCTGGTTCTCATCCTACTTATCTAATTACTCTTTCACTGTTAGTTTCTATGGTTCCACCTCCTCTCTGCTTCATTTATCAGTTGGAGTACCACAAGGCTCAGTTCAAGGTCATCTGCTCTTCTCTCTCCATACCACTTCTCTTGGAAAATTAATATGTTCCTTTGGATTTCAGTATCATCTCTATGTGAATGATATCCAAATTTATTTATCCTTTTCAGATCTCTCACCAACTGTGTTGGCCCGCGTTACTGACTGGCTGCCATTTCATCTTGGAAGTCCTCTTGCCAACTAAAACTCAATCTTTCAAAAACAGGTTAATAATATTCTCACCAGCCAACAGAAGCTACATACCTGACATTTCTATTTCTGTTGACAACTTGACAAAACATCCTACCCTACAAGATTGCTGCATAGGTGTGATCATTGATTCAGAACTATCCTTTATTTACCACATTCAATCTATATCTAAATCCTGTCACATACATCTAAAAAACTTTTCCAGAATACACACATATCTCAATCCGCACCTGAGCACATGTGCATGCCAGCATGTGGGCAGTTGATGCCAATTCCTGCATGCAGGAATGTCTGCTCCCAGCTGAGTAGATTATTTATTTGTGCTCAAGAATAGAGAACACTGTGAGCCACTGCAGCCCTTATCCTTTGAGCTTGTAAAAAGGGAAAAATCCTGAAAAGATTGGAAATGTCTTCCCACACAATGAACTAATGTTTCAGGGGAAAAATAGAAAAAGAAACAATGCTGGAAAGCCGTTTGATACTTAATTATCAGGTTCTGATAATGATTACCTCTCCTCCCCACTTTTGGGAGGTGAAAGAGAAAGGAGAGAAAAAGTGACAAATCTAGTTTCCATTCAGAAAAGGTAGCAACCAATTTGTGCCTCTGTATAGACGCCATAGAAATATCTCCAATGTGGTTTCAGGTTTCTCTCAGTAGATAGATTAGGACTCAGATGAGGTGAGCCTCTGCTTATTTTATAAGAGAAAGTAAAGTTGGATAGAGCAGTCCTGGTGGGTAAGATGCCACTTTGTAAACTGCAGAAATGTTCTCACTGGACGCTGAATCCTGAGTCTGAAGTACTTTACTTTGCCCCACTGTCCTTTTGGTCCACATTATTCTTGAAAGATGATCTGGTTTTAAAAAAAACATACTGGAATACCAGATATTCCAGCATTATTTTCTCCAGATGTTGATCTAGCACTTGTTTCATTAATGATCCATCCTAATCCCTGTGATTTGCCAAATTGGTCCTTAAAAATATGTTGTCCAAGCAAGTCAGACATAATATGGCAGATACAGTGGGCCCTTTGCTTTTTGTCATTCTAATATGATAGAAGAGTTGTCATAATTATAGGCCAGTCATTTAATAATTGAATACAGGTTCAGAAGACTTTCAAAAGCTGTTTTGGCAGAGCTAGCCCCTAAGTTTCTTCTCTAATATGCATGATTATTGATCCTGTAGTTATAGAGGAGATTAAGGAATAACAAAATGTTAGGAGGTCTTTGGTAGATTTTAAAAATGGATAATAAACCATCTAAGAAGCCCTTTCAATGTATGGGTTACTCTGTTTTAACTGGAGGATTGACTGAAAAGGTCAATTGGGGGTGTGGTTTGGATGTCATTTCCAGCAGTTGCAGGTTTCCAGAGCTCTGCAGACTTGCTGGAAACATCTGGGGACATTATATTTGGTGTTTCCCATGTGAACTTTGGCTTGGCTTCTGCCTCACTTATTCCACAGTCCTGCCATTTGACATCCTGGAAGCTCTCTAATCATTCCATGTCCTTGACTGCTTTATATAAGAGAGTTATTGCTAATCAATGATGTCTTTCTCTCTCTTCCCACAACTTGCTCCCTGATGGTCATTTCCTGCTAATTGTTGATATTGTCATTACAATAACTTAGTTAAGTTTCAAATAAGATTACTTCTGTTTTGTCTTCTAGGTTTATATGCATTACCTGCGTAACAGTCTAGTTACACTGTGTTTTTTGCTTAGCTATTGAACCTTTCTATCTCCAACAAGTGGAGATTGCCATCACTTTGCCCTTATTCATATCACAGTTGGATGCACACATACCTGGCACTTTGCACAAGGTCCCACCATCATGGTGCCCAGGTGCAGTTCTTTCTTCATTTTGCTGTTTTATTTCCTTTATTTCCTTTCACTATTTGCTATCCATTTTGTCCTGTTTCTCTCTTTACCTTGCTTTCCTTCTTGCTTCTTCCCCTAGTCACCAGAGCTCACACAATATCTTTTATATCTCCTTCCTGAATGTTCTTGCCTCCTGATACTTCATTAGTGGCTCCACCCACCCCTAGCTGTTCCCTGAGAATATGTTCTATTAATGCTGAAGGCCTTAATGTTCTTGAAAAAAGGTCACCAATCCCTATCAGCACTCCTTTGGAGGTCAGCGATCTTCTTGTAAAATGCATATTGTTTCCCCAACAATTTACATTTATTAATCTCTTTGTTTCCAATCACAACCAGGCGACTTTCCCAACAACCACACTTGCAGTGCTAGACCCCCATTTTAATTGGACTATGGAACGTTCTCTGGACACCGAGACACCCCAGCAGAGTATACAACAAAGTAAGGCATATTTTCCACATATTTTTTATGACTTTCCTGGCGTCTAAAACATCCTACTGCTTATGACTACTCCTATTACTCTCATCCCCACACTGCATATTCCCAAAATTGACTTTCTGTTTGTTAGTCATAAAACATTTTCATCTAGTGTATGCTGCAGAAATTGGACAAATGATCTGGTCAGACCATGCACCTATATTTCTTATCTTGAACCTTAATGTGAATCTCCCCAGTGAATGGACATGGAGGCTCAATGAATCTTTACTCTATGATACATACTGTAATTCCCAAATTGACTCTGCAGTAGCTGAGTACATAGAACATAACGGCTCCACTGACATATCAAATGTGACTATCTGGGAGGCACACAAATGTGTTTTATCCTGACTGATTTATTATAAGTTATCATAAAACTTTTGGGCAGTTTTTAAATCCCCTACTCCTAGAGGACTTCAATGAGATTTCCAAATCTCACTCAAAGCCCTTATTACCATCCTCCCCTTCCAGTGCTCCAGTTGCCAGCTAATCTCTCTGTTAAATGTTGACCTGAAGCTTTTTGCTAAAGTGGTGGTGTAACGATTGTCTCATTGTTTCTAACAAAGAGAGCCCTGGAGTGATGGTTACACGTGTTAGCCTGGTTTAGCGCTGGCTAAACAGAGGTGCCAAGTCAAACGGGTCCGATGGTCTTCACCAAGAACTGCCATAAGGCAGGATGGACTTTTGTAGCCAGGAACACACAGGTTGCAGCCCTCTGATCAGCCACTATACGTAACACAGTGGAGAAAAAGGGAAATCTGAAAGCAGGTCAGCTAGCCTAGGACTGCTACACGAGCGGTAGCTAGGTACAAAATCAGTATGCAGAAGGGAAGTCCAATAACAGGGTGATCTGGTACCCAGGCAATAGAGCAGTACAAAATCAGAGAGAGAGTGTGGTCAAAACAAGCAAGGACTGGTACACGAGGGGTTAACAGGCAGAAGTGCTATCCAAGAAGGAGTCACAAGGAAAGCCAAGGTCGGAAGCAATACAACATAACAGGGAGTCAGTCTGGATATGAATACCTGTTGCTCTGACACAACTGCAATGTCAGAGTGCGCTTATATACTCTACAGGTTTGAATATGCCGCCTCCCAGACACGATCATGTGACCGCCCAAACCAGGAAGTTCTGACCTCTACACAAAGGCAGAGGAGATCAGCAACAATGGAGTGTGGAGCAGTTTTGTGGCAGGCAGCTAACCGCCTCAATCTTTTATTTCCAGGTGTAATTCACAGTGACCAGGTTGGATTTGTCCCAGGATGTGAACCCTGGACAACACCACGAAGATCTTAGATTTAATGTATTTGGTCTAAGGCATGCAGGTTCCTGCCATGCTACTGTCTACCAACGTGGAAAAAGCCTTCGACAGAGTTGATTGGCAGTTCCTTACCTTAGTGCTGGAGCATATGGAATGGGCCCTAGTTGCCTACCCAGAATGCTTGCCATATATAAAGACTCTACGGCAAAGATAAAAATCAAGGCAAGGTTGCCCGCTTTCTCCCCTTATATTTGACCGTTGCATAAAGGCCTTGGCTGGGTTAATTAGGAATAACCTGGATGTGTCAGGGATAAGGGTGAGGGGGTTGAAACATAAATTGGCCCCATTTGCTGGCGATCTCTTTGAAACTGTCCCCATTCCTCTGACGCCTTTACCCAATTTAATGGTAGAATTTAAGAAGTTTGGTGAATTATCCAATTTTAAAATCAAATATGCTAAGTCTATGGCTTTGAATATCGCGATTGCTCCATTGGTTCTAGAGGAGCTCCAACCCTCCTTTACCATCACCTGCAATCCTGCATCAAGTATTTAGGGGTATTACTTATGAAAGATCTGGCGTATACAAACATTCTAAAAATGAACACGCTACCCAAACTTTTACATTTCTCTAAACGCTCCCTATCCAAATTCCCCCAAGATATTTTACCATTGTTCAGAGGATAGTTCGTGAATTTGTTTAAGCTGGGACACCCCCTAGATTTTGGCATGAAATTATCTGCAGGTGGAAATCACAGGGGTGGTCTATAATGCCCCTATTTTCTAATTATTCTGGTTCTCATCCTACCTATGTAATTGCTCTTTCAGTGTCTATTTCTCTGGATCTACCTCTGCTCTGCTTCCTTTATCAGTAGGAGTCCCACAAGACTTAATTCGGTCCTTTGCTGTTCTCTATCTCTATTCTCTTGGAAAACTAATAAGCTCCTTTGGATTCCAGTATCATCTCTATGCGTATGATACCCAAATTTATCTGTCCTCATCTGATCTCTCACCATCTGTGATGTCCCCATTACTGACTGTCTGCCATTTCATCTTGGGTGTCCTCTCGCAAACTCAATCTTTCAAAAACAGAGTTAATAATATTCCCACCAACCAACAGAAGCATACCTGACATTTCTATTTCTGTTAACAACATGACCATAAATCCCACCCCACAAGCTCGCTGCCTAGATGTGATCCTTGACTCGCATCTATCTTTTTTCCCCACATCGACTCTATTGCTAAATCATGTTACATACATCTAAATAACTTTTCCAAAATATGCAAATATCTTACACAAGACACTGCAAAAACGTTAATTCATGCACTCATCATCTCCCGCATTGACTATTGCTATTCCCTTCTTATTGATCTTCCTCTAAACAGACTTAAACCCCTACAATCTATTTTGCATGCAGCAGCCAGATTGAATTTCCTTGAAAATTGTTATTCCTCTGCTGTCAGTCTCTACATTGGGTGCCTGTTTTTTACCGAATCCAATATAAAGTTTTTCTATTAACGTAGAAGGCCATCAACAAAACTGCACCAACATACATTTCCTCACTTGTCTCAAAATATCTCCCAACTCGACAATTCTGTTCTGCACAAGATCTGCGTCTCTCATCCCGTCTCACTACATCCTCCCATTCCCGTTTACAGTTCTTTTTATGAACTGCACCCAGTCTGTGGAATACCCTACCTCGCACAATAAGACTTTCCTGTGGTCTACAAAGTTGCAAGTGTTCTCTGAGAACTCACCTCTTCAGGCAAGCTTATAATATTCCTCAATCACCCCCTTAACCTCAGTAGGCTACTCTATTACCACCCTTTATACAATTTGCACAAGACATCAACCCTCTGACCCCAGACCAACAATGCTCTGTGACTGGTTCAAATAGCATGCAAATCAATTTTTATCCTTTGCAATCTGGCTGGACCAATATGCAGTATGTACAGTCATGGTCAAAAGTTTTGAGAGTGACACAAGTATTGGTGTTCACAAAGTTTGCTGCTTCAGTGTATTTAGATCTTTTTGTCAGATGTTGCTATGGTATACTGAAGTAAAATTATAAACATTTCATAAGTGTCAAAGGATTGTATTGACAATTACATTAAGCAAAGAGTCAATATTTGCAGTTTTGCCACTTCTTTTTGAAGACCTCTGCAATTTGCCCTTCTGGGCCAAATGCTGATTGATGGACACCCATTCTTGCCTAATCAATGTTTGGAGTTTGTCAGAATTTGTGGGTTTTTGATTGTCGACCTGCTACTTGAGAATTGACCACGAGTTCTCAATAGGATTAAGGTCTGGGGAGTTTCCTGGCCATGAACCCATATTTTCGATGTTTTGATCGCTGAGCCACTTAGTTATCACTTATAGCAAGGTGCTCCGTCATGCTGGAAAAGGCATTGTTCATCTCCAAACTGTTCTTGGATGGTAGGGAGAAGTTGCTTTTGACGGATGTTTTGGTAACATTCTTTATTCATGGCTGTGAGCCCACTCCCTTGGCTGAGAAACAACCCCACACATGAATGGTCTCAGGATGCTTTACTGTTGGAATGACACAGGACTGATGGTAGCGCTCACCTTTCCTTCTCCGGACAAGCGTTTTTCCAGATGTCCTAAATAATCTGAAAGGGGATTCAACAGAGAAAATCACTTTACCCCAGTCCTCAGCAGTCCAATCCCTGTACCTTTTGCAGAATATGATGTTTTTCCTGGAGAGAAGTGGCTTCTTTGCTGGCCTTCTTGACACCAGGGCATCCTCCAAAAGTCTTCGCCTCACTGTGCGTGCAGATGCACTCACACATGCCTGCTGCCATTCCTGAGCAATCTCTGCACTGGTGGTGCCAGATCCCGCAGCTGAATCAACTTTAAGAGACGGTCCTGACACATGCTGTACATTCTTGGGTGCCCTGAAGCCTTCTTCACAACTATTGAAACTCTTTCCTTAAAGTTCTTGGTGATCCAATAAATGGTTGATTTAGGTGTAATCTTACTATCAGCAATATTCTTGCCTTTTTGTGCAAAGCAATGATGACTGCACGTGTTTCCTTGCTGTTAACCATGGTTAACAGAGGAAGAACAATGATTTTAAGCACCACCCTCCTTTTAAAGCTTCCAGTCTGTTATTCTAACTCAATCAGCATGACAGAGTGATCCTCATCAACATGCTCACCTGTGTTAATGAGAAAATCACTGACCTGATCAGCTGGTCCTTTTGAGGCATGGCTAAAATGCAGTGGAAATGTTATTTTCACGATAAAGTTCATTATCATATCAAATAGGGACTTTGAAATTAATTGCAATTTATCTGATCACTTTTCATGACATTCTGGAATATATGCAAATTGGCATCATAAAAACTGAGGCAACAGACTTTGTGAAAAATAATGTTTGTGTCATTCTCAAAACTTTTGGCCAAGACTGTAGACCTCATATATCTGACTCCCATTGACCTATAGATTGTAAGCTTGCATGCAGGGCCCTCTTACTTCTTTGTCTGTTTTACCCAGTATTTTTTATTACTGTTTGTCCCCAATTGGAAAGGTGCTACAGAATTTGCTGGTGCTATATAAATAATTGTTCATAATAATGATGATGATTAAATATTGTTAGTCTGTGCCAGTTAACAGAATGTTGTAATAGATGAGAACCCTTGACTCTAAACAATGCGTCATGATTGAGGGCCAATCAATGGGATTCCCCTCCGAAGTCCTCCCCTGGCTGCCCAAACTTCCTCACTCTTTCCATCCTTTTATTGTGCCTACTCTCCAATGCTGGTCTAGACTACGGAATCTGTCCCCCAATATCCCCTGTTAACCCATTATACTGAAATCCAGATTTCCCTCTGGGGCTTTCTGCAGGAGTCTTCAGGCTATTTTTAGACGAGCAGTGGTCAGGAGTGGTCAGCTGATGTCAGCTGGTCATATATGTGCCTTTGCTGCTCTGCAGGAAAAATTGGCCTCCATCCCTCTGAATTTTGGTTGTACCTACAACCCAGGCATTACTTGCATGCTAAGTCCATCTTGGTAGGGGTGGGAAGGAGCCTTACTAGCTTTGTGGAACTGTGCTGCACCCCCCAACCACCAAAATATACGATTTCTAATGTTTATAACATACTTATCATTAACCTATATGACTCCTTACAGGGGTACACTGGCTCTTGGGACCAGTACCTGGGAAGGGCTTGTGGTGACTAATTGTGGACTAAAATTTTCCCATTTTCATTGGCTAGCTCTACTAGCTTTCAGTGGTGGAGACGCAGTTCAAGGTGCTCTCTAGATTGTATATGTGCCCCTCTCAGCTTAGAGGGTCTCGGAGTCCTGCTGGAGGTGTGGCTCGGAAGCGTGGACTCCCCTTCAAACTTGGTGTTAGCCCACTTCTGGAGTCAGGTTGTAAAATGTTTGGCAAATATTTTAGGATGCCCAGTGCTAGAGGGTCCAGATTTCTGGTTACTAAATCACTCCGATGTTTCAGTTTCCCAAAGCAAAAAATCATTGCTCAGATATTTAAATAATGCTGCATTGGCAGTGAATCCAAAACATTGGAAGTGTAATGTTCCTTCAGGTTAAAAATATTGGTTTCAACATATAGACCTCTATATGACTATGGATGACTTTTCCATGTCTGGCCAAAAGCACCTCTCTGAATTCACGGCAATGTGGCTCTGCTGGCTCAAACTTAAGGAGTCCCCTATCTATTGCTCCATCATGATACATGATTGACCATGGTTTATATCTTTCGACCACTCGGGCAGTTCCATCAGAGAGGCAGGTGAATCTCTTTTAGCTACCCTATTTATTATAACTATTATGGAACTTCAAGAACACCGTGAGGATCTCCTCTCCCCCTCTTTCCTCTTTTCCCACCTCTTCTCCATCCTGCCCCTCATTTTCTATCAGTCTCCACTTTTTGTCTTATAGTCCTTTCATAATCCCAAACCACCAGCCACTGTCAGCACCAAATTTACCAATCATGTCATGACAAATGGATATTAAAATTATTTGTACTGGCCTGAGTTTGCCATTCATATGCCTCTAAAGTAAGGTGGTTTTCCATTTCATAAACTGTTCTTCCCTACTAACATTAGTCCTTGATATAGCCTTCTAACAACGGAATGTAGAGGTGGTGGATATACACATATCACCCAGCTGGATCAGTCATCTATTTCCCAAAAGGAAATATCATCATCATCATTATTTATTTATATAGCGCCAGCAAATTCCGTAGCGCTTTACAATTGGGAACAAACATTAATAAAACAATACTGGGTAATACACACAGACAGAGAGGTAAGATAATAAGATTGTTATCTTAGGACAGTCCAAAATATGAATACCCTAAACACATATCTCAGTACCAGACACTTCTTGATGAAAGTCTTCACAGATTTAACATTCGTGTTGGGAAAAGATTATTATTGTGTCAAAATTTACTTTAAATACACTTTCCATTTTGTGAAATCATGTAGAAATGATGGGTTTTGGCTTAACAATAACACTTTACAATTCCACAATGTTAATGTCAGCAGTCATTCACACTTATACTACAAGGGATACTCTGCCTTGTTTATTTGGATAGCATACATAATTTGAATAAACATTGATGATGAAATCATAAATGTAAAGATTAAGAATAATTAACACTAATTAAAACTAAAAGGATTTGAAAAGTCTGATTCCTTATAGAGGGAGTGCCTAACCTTCCAGAAGGAAAGGAAAGCACAACAATTATTCAGATACTTATTTATAAAAAAAACATACAACTCAAATTCCTAGGCAATTTTATCTAAACAAAACTCATTCATTTCATACATAACATCTTAGATGTATTAAAAATAATCATAAAAACACAATAATCTGCACCAAATATATATATATATATATATATATATATATATATATATATATATGATAGGATTGCACTATAGGAGCATTAAATAAATTACACACTTCACAGTCCGAACCTCGCTAATCAGTGTAGCGGTCCCACAATAGCTGTGTTCTTATTATTGTTAATGAAGGTAATCATCCAACAGGTAAATTCATATATCACCAGTCAGGGATCTTGTATGTGTCTATAGTATAGCAAATGCTCTTGTGAAAAATGTTTAAAGATTAACAGGAGTATACACCGGCGGTTCCCAAACGGTGCGCCGCGGCACCCCTGGGAGCCGCGGCGCTGTCACTGGGGTGCCGCGGGCCAAGCATTGAAAAAAAGAAAAAGCACAGAAACTTACAAATCTGCCGGGCGCCGGGACCCAGAAGACTCCTCTCTCCCGCACCTGTCACTGAATATCGACGTCAGTAACAAGCTGAGGAGGCTGCTGGGTCCCAGCGCCCGGCGGATTGGTAAGTTTATGTGCTTTTTCTTTTTTTTTCTATGGCTGGCGCGCGGCAGAGGAGAGAGGGAGCGTGACAGCGGGGAAGAGAGGGTGACAGCGGGGCAGAGAGGGTGACAGCGGGGAAGAGAGGGTGACAGCGGGGAAGAGAGGGTGACAGCTGGGGCAGAGAGGGTGACAGCAGGGAAGAGAGGGTGACAGCGGGGAAGAGAGGGTGACAGCTGGGGCAGAGAGCGTGACAGCGGGGAAGAGAGGGTGACAGCTGGGGCAGAGATGATGACAGCTGGGGCAGAGAGGGTGACAGCGGGGAAGAGAGGGTGACAGCTGGAGCAGAGAGGGTGACAGCGGGGAAGAGAGGGTGACAGCGGGGAAGAGAGGGTGACAGCTGGGGCAGAGAGTGTGACAGCGGGGAAGAGAGGGTGACAGCTGGGGCAGAGAGGATGACAGCTGGGGCAGAGAGGGTGACAGCTGAGGCACAACGGGGCAGAGGAGTGTAACAGGGGCAGAGAGGGTGACAGCTGGGGCACAACAGGGCAGAGGAGTGTAACAGGGGCAGAGAGGGTAACAGCTGGGGCACAACGGGGCAGAGGAGTGTCACAGGGGCAGAGGAGAGTAACAGGGGGCAGAGGAGGGTGACAGCTGGGGCACAACGGGGCAGAGGAGTGTAACCAGGGGCAGAGGAGTGTGACAGCGTGAGAGAGGGCAGAGGAGGGGGACAGCGTGAGAGAGGGCAGATGAGGGGGGACAGCGTGAGAGAGGGCAGAGGAGGGGGGACATCGTGAGAGAGGGCAGAGGAGGGGGGACAGCGTGAGAGAGGGCAGAGGAGGGGGGACAGCGTGACAGAGGGCAGAGGGGGCAGTGTGAGAGAGGGCAGTGTGTCTGGATGCAGAGGGGGCAGTGTGTCTGGATGCAGAGGAGGCAGTGTGTCTGGATGCAGAGGGGACAGAGTGCCTGAGGGCAGAGTGTCTGGATGCAGAGGGGGCATTTTTGCATACAACTAAATAAGTATTTTTGTCCTGACCTAAATACTTATTACAATTTTTTGACCCAACTACTTCTAAAACAGGACTGCTCAATAATTATTTTGGAGGGGTGCCTTGAAAAAAATTGGAGACTCTAAGGGTGCCGCAAACTGCAAAAATTTGGGAACCACTGGTATACACCAATGCAGAGATTAATACAGACAGTTCACGCAAGGAAAAAGATCTATGTGCACTCAATACCGAAAAGAGTTCTCAGTGGGTGTGCTGCTTACCATCTGAACACCAGCATGGCAGATCTCAGAGACCATTCCACCAGACTTTTGTGCACACCATCTCACTTCTCTTCAATCTATACTTAATGCTGCTTCTTTACTTATCTTCCTCTCTTTCCGCTCTACATCTGCCTTCCCTCTCTGAATAACCTTACACTGGCTCCCCTTCCTCTAGAGAATCCTCTTAAATCTATTCACCCTCACATACAAGGTCCTCTCCAAATACACTGCTCCCTACATCTCCAACCTCATATTCATACATACACCCTCCCGTCCTCTGCGATCAGTCGATGACTGTCGCCTTTCCTCCCCTCAGAGGGGCAAATGCAGGATTTTTAGAGAGGGGGTTTCACGTCACGCCGCCAATGGGCATGACCAGTATTCATGGGGGTGTGTCTATAGGAATGTAACATTTGTATTATACTTGCAATATTAAAAGTATCTAACTAACAGAGAAAGAAGGGGCTTCCTGTGTTATCAACTTGCTATACTTCATTTTATGGGACTTTGCTGCCATCTTGTACCAAATGCCAGTATTGCATCCTGCACACCTATTATACATTTTCTCTCCTCCTGACTGCTCTGCTTTTTCTCTTTTGTCCTTGCCGACCGGGCACATTTTTTAAGTTCTCTATAAGTGGGCATCAACATTTTCACGCAGTTTTCTCAATCTAATGCATCCTTTTCACCATGGATGCTAAAGGAAAGTGGTCCTCCCTGGCTACTATTTTTTAGAGAGGGAAGAAACAACTCAAATCACTTCTGGCTCCATCATCTCTGTAGATTGTAAGCTGTTCACCAAGTCCAGATCCTCAAGTTGATGAAGAGGTTCCTCTTGTTATGCAGTGCTTTGTCAACTCGCTATTTCAAGACATCAAATCAGATTTTAACACTGAGATCCGCCAAGCAATATCTGACTTTCGTAAAGACATCACAGAGATTGGGAATCCTAGTGATGCCATAGAATCCAAAATGGATGACATATGCAGATCCTTGGAGGAGGCAAATTAGGAAATATCTCCTCTTTGTAAAAACGTCCTTGACTGAAAACTGTGAAAAAATTGAGAACAGGGCTAAGTGGAATAATATTCCTCTTAAAAACTTTCCTGAATCAGTTGATGCCCAAGCCCTTCCTGACTTTCTCAAAGGTTTCTTCAAGTTTATTTTGCCGGATGCTGACTTTTTGTTGATACCACAGATCCCTACAGTTTAAATCTACTTCGTGCCAACAGGCTTGTGATGTTATCCTGTACATGCACTTTTATCACATCAAGGAAAAAGTCATACAAGCTGCAAGAAATGTTTACTCAGTCACCTATTATAACATTGATGTTATTCGCAAACCTATCCCCAATTACCATTCAGAAGCAGAGGGATCTCCAGAATATCACTAAGATGCTTAGACAACAAGATTCTAAATAGAGATGGTGTTTTCCCTTCAGACTTCAAGACTTCAACAAGTCAAGAATTAAAAACCCTAAAGAGGAAGCTGTGATTTTGGAAAAAACGGGCCTTACTAGCCCTTCCTCCTCTACATCTCCTCGCTTTACTCCCGCTCACCCTCCATGGAATTTTTCACCTCCAAAATGGGAGAAAGCATGACTTACGTCCCCTAAAAGACATATTTCATGTTAATTTGCCTCTCTAACATGCTGCTCTCTTGTCCTTATTGTACTTTTGACATGGTCTCTGAATCCTTCATTTTGTACCAGACTGACTACTCACCCCAGGCCCTGAACCTCTATACCCTTTGTAATGCAATGTTACTTTGCCTGCTTGCACATGTCTAAATTTTTCGTTTTTGTTCTCTAATTGCTCTGTTTTGTCTCCCTTTTCCTTGCACTGACGTATGCTGATAGCTGTTACTGCTCAGTTGATTGCATCAAAGAACACCAAAATTGCAACTCAAGGTTCCAAGAGATGCTGCCTTTGACTGTGTTTTGTTAAATTATCTCACTTTTTTATACTGCAGTTGTGGTCATATTCTCTGTCACTGCACATATTTTAATTTCAGTTATTGGTACTGTGTTCTGTATATTGCTGCCTTTTTTTCTTATGTAGTTCTTTATTTCGCTGTTGCCACCCCAACTCTAGTCCCCTCTCATAACTAGACACCTCTTCCTCCATTCCCTTCTCACACCCCCTTTCCTCTCTCTCCCTCTGGTACCAACCCCTACCATGGCACCTTCTGACTTCCTCCTAGCAGAATTGCTACTGTCCAATCATGAACAGCTCATTTCTCCTTCATCCTATTTGTTCTCAGAGCCTTTATGCCTTTATTTTTCCTGTACTCCCTCTCCATCTTTAGGCCCTTTCCTCTCCTCCTCATGTTGATTTTTTACTTTCTCTCTTTTGCTTGGACCTCAACCCTGTCCTCAGTGCTTTTGGGGCTCCTTGCCTGGATGCAGAGGAGATTCTTTGGTGCCTCATCTACCCCCTATTACCATGTCATTTAAACTACTTACTGTTAATGTTAAGGGAACACTCCCAACCAGCTCACCATCCCTTTGGCAGCCCCAAGCAGCCATCGTTCTTTAGCAAGAAACTCATTTGGCTTCACAGTATCCATCACTCCAAGAAAATCTTTTCTCTCAGTCCTTATTTGCTTCCGCTACTTCTAATCATAGAGTGAATAAAATATAGATACCCTCAGTGCTCCATCCACACCTGCTACCCAACACCTTTCTTTTTAGACTATACACAAATCTACAATTACATAAATGACAAAAGTTAGTAAGAACAACTAGATGCTGATCTGTCACAATTAAATGAAATTAAAAAACTAATAATTCCAAATACAAAAAAGCATATAAAAATAATACATATAAAAAAAAACTTAATTTTTGAGTGAGGTGTATTTGTGGGTCCCTTCAATCTTCCCCTTTTTTTTTCCACATTAGTCATAAATATGGAAAAAGAACAAGACATAGTGCAGTACAGTTTTCACAACATAAACAATATAATATAAACCAATATTTTCTTAAGTCTATAATATGTAGTCCTTTCAAAAACAAGTGATGAAGTGCTCCTTCATAACTTGTGAACACTTACTAGAAACCGATAATCATAAGGCATCTATGATTTCCAGAAATGTATAGCAAAAAGTAACACCAAGATGAGTGGAGAAAAGAACCTCTGAAAGTTACATTTCAAGAAAAGCTCTAGTAAGTCTTCAGTTTTAAGAGGAGCATTTGTGAATTCACAAACTTTGCTGTACATTTTTTGGTACCCTTTAATTACTGGTTTCTAGTAAGTGTTCACTGCACAAGGAGTTTGCATAACATTATAACGTGGCCCAATTAGCTCAGTGAGTTTAATGGCACCCAGAGTATGGGTAGACATTGAAATGGCAGTGATAGGAGGCTCCTTGACCTGCTCTTTTCTTTGTCTGCCTTCAACGCAAAGGTCCGCGGTTTCTCCCACGCACCTTGTGATCAACTTCTCACTGTCCATTTATTCTTGTAATAGTATGGTTAACCTGCACCCCTCCACTGTTATGCTCCTGTGGTGTAACCCAGCTTTCCCCCAGATGTCCTCTGTGTGGGCTGGTGTCGGAGTCCTACTCCTAAACAATCTCTCTAGGATGAATATTTCCCCCGAATCTCTAAACTGGCTAACTTTCTTGGCTTCTGGACCGGATAGTTCCATCAGAATCTGCAGGTTAGGCATTTTTTCCACTCGGTTAAGTCCTGCATCCTGAACAGACCAGTCATAGTGATTAATAACCTCTGCCTTTCTAGTCCCTCCTGGAAAGGCCTTATCTACATTCTACGCAATTCACTTCTTCTGACCTCAGCTGGTGAAAAGAATCTCTTCCAGTGGAAATGGGAAGCGGATCTAGGGGAATCCTTGGACCAAGAAGAATGGTCTGCATATAAGAATGGATTGTAAAATGCTCCATTAATGGTCTTGCTAAAGAGAATGTGTAAAAGACTAGACTTCACGGTATATTCCCACATGTTTCTGATGCCTGTTGGAGGAACTGTGCCCAGTCAGGTACTTTCCTGCACATCCTGCACATCTGGTGGAGCTGTCCCAAACTACAATCCTTTTGGTCACTAGTCATTTTCCCGGCAACCGCTATTATTGCTTTACAAATCTCATCTCATCATATGTATGTACTGCTCCCCTTACCTATCCTGTATTTCCCTATGCATACCCATAAGTTGTTCAGACATATCATATGTGCGGCAACATGCCAAATAGCAGCCTCTTGGAAGAATCCCTCACCTCCTGTAATCATCTCTGCCTGCAACTGTGTGTGGCACATATACCAAATAGAACATATGACAAGAGGCTCCTCCACATCCTTTCAAAAGGTATGGGCCCATTGGACCTCATACCACAATCAATAATCTCTAAAACCAAGCTTAGCACTCCCCTCTGCTACATTACCATGTAATTTCCCTAACTCTCTCTCCATGTGACCTCCTTCCCTGTTTATTTTCTTGTATTTCCCTAGCCATCCTAATCCCTACCTGTTTCTCTTAAAATTGTACATCCATATTGTTGTTTCAGAAAACAACAGCATAGCCATGTTGCCTAACTGGCAATTACCAAATATCACTGCCACACACTGATACGTTTAATATGTTTTACTTTGTTGCCGAACTGTGAAGGATGCGATAGAACTTGATCTTCCTATTTGTGATTACATGCACTTACTGTAGGAGTTTCACGGATGGAGTTTTGCAGCGTGACAGCTGCCTAATTATTCCACTGTGCTAAGGACCCTTCGGAAGCAGACCTCAAAACAGCTTGTCACAACTGACACCAGACTCTAAGATCACTCTCTTGGCAGTCTATGGGGTATATTCACTAAACTGGGTTTGAAAAAGGTGGAGATGTTGCCCATAGTTAAGTAAACCTAGCCCCATTAGTTGATGCTAATCAAGCTGCCACAAGGATTGAGTGGTTTATATAGATGAATGAGCTACAGCAGTGACTCTGTCTGCCGACGTTATACTCAAGCATGAGAGACGGTGCTACATAAGATTGTGAGTACATCTATGTTGTTGTTGTAAGTGGAGAGTCTATTAAGGAGTTACATCGTACTCCCTACTATCAAATCCATGGGATCTTAAAAAGCACCAAGGAGTCCGGATAAGTATATGCCTTTTTTCTTGTGAAAGGTGCATGTTACATCAGCTCATCAGAGAGTGTAATACTTTATCCAATTAGGCACAGTTCATTGTTCATATACTTTTTATATACAGTATGTTTCACTGGGGATATAATTTTACCCACCACCATATTTTTGATTAGAAATACATTACATGCTCATTTGAACACAAATCCATGTGTGATTTACAGTGTACATTGTTGGGGTGGTTTATTTAAGTTTATTTCCCAAAATTTTACTATTTTACATTGTTATTGATAGTAATAACAAAAAATTATATTAGAAAATATAATTATTTCAGATTTACTCTGGCACTGGTGTTCTTTTCTTTTATGTAACTGGTAATTAATGTTGCATTGAATCAGACATGCTGAGTAAAAGTAAAAAAAATAGATTCTTTAGCTAATTAGTAATGGCATTACAAATCATTTTACAGACATAGTGCAATTCAGAAATATAGGTGGCATTCGGTATTCTCATAGTTATCATTACATAAAATCTATACCTGCATTGAAGATAATATGAGCGGCTGAAGGAGGCCTTGGTCACTTGATGTCACAGTCTGATGCTATGAATACCTATTCTTCATCATCATCAACATTTATTTATATAGCGCCAGCAAATTCCGTAGCGCTTTACAATTGGGAACAAACATTAATAAGACAATACTGGGTAATACATACAGACAGAGAGCTAAAAGGACCCTGCTCGAAACCTTACAATTTATAGGACAATGGGAGTTAGAAACACAAGGGCATGTGCTACATCATATTGCACAATGGACCAGCCAGACTGGAAAGGTAAAAGTACTGAGTGGGCTATGTGTGTTGCAATGTTGGTCAGAGGGTTGTTGTCCTGCGTTAGCAGTGTAGAGGATGGTAATAGGGTAATCTAGGGAAATTAAGATGATGGTTGAGGAATATCATAACCTTGTCTGAAGAGGTGGGTTTTCAGTGAACGCTTGAAGGTTTGAAGACTAGAGGAAAGTCTTAATGTGCGTGGGAGGGAATTCCACAAAGTGGGTGCAGCCCGGAAAAAATCCTGTAACCGAGAATGGGAGGATGTGATGAGAGTGGAGGAGAGACGTAGATCTTGTGCAGAACGGAGGTGTCGAGTAGGGAGATATTTCGAGACAAGTGAGGAAATGTATGTAGGTGCAATTTTGTTGATGGCCTTGTATGTTAGTAGAAGAATTTTATATTGGCTAATAAGACCCCTAGAACCTAATTGCTATATCTTCACCTTTAGCAGCCCCATTTCTTATAGAACGCTATGTGTTCACCAATACTCTGTTGCCCCCAGGACTTCACCTGTAGTAGTAGTAGGTTTTTATAAGCTTAGGTTGTTCTTGGGTGTATCTGGAGTACAGCAGGGAGCAGGATAAAGACAGAGATAAAAGCAAGGACACTGAGGATCATTGTGCAGATGGAAAGTCCAAAGACAGGGACAACAGGCTGATGAGAGGCAGACAGTAAACTGAGACAGAGTTGTAGCACAGTCTATGGTCACGGCTGCCAGTAATCCAAAACAAGGTCATGAAAGAGGCTGAGGTCAGGGCTGGCGGCAGTCTAAGGATAATCCAAAAAACAGGTAAAAAGACAAGTGGCAGTCAAAGCAGAGTTAGTAAATGATCTGGGTCAAACACAGGGGGTCAGTAAAATATTAAGCAGGATTTGTAGGAAAAACACACATTGGGTAAGGCAGAGTTATCACCAGCACAGTTGGTAAGGAGAAAGAGGTGTAAAGGTTGAACAACCAATAGGAATCAAGCATTCCAATACAGTATCTAAGCCTGCACCTGTGCTGAATAGAGATTCTAAGCAGAGGCTGCTGCTGCTGCTTTGCAACCAGCTAACAAGAAAGTCAGTGAGCAGAGCTCACATTACCTTTCTGTCACGGGCACTAGGAGTCTTTACCCAGGGATCACCAGGTGGTAAGCTTACCAGAGCAATGTAGATGGTAATAGTGTACTCTGGTAGCAGGGTGATCACGGAACAGGCAATAGTAGATGATGAGATGCTCAGGAAAGTCTATGACTAGCAGCACTGGTAATATGGAGGTAATAATACACGAGGAACTGTATGGACAAAGGCAAGTGGAGGTAGTCAGTGGTCTGCGTTAGCAAGTTGTACCACTGCTATAGTGAGGAGGAATGTCCAACAGAAACGAGGAGGTGATGAGAGTCAGCGGTCTGCGGATAGCAAGTTGTACCGCTGTCTGAGTGAAGGAATGGAATCCAAGTGGAGGTATCCGGGAAGTCAGTGGTCTGCGGTAGCAAGTTGTACCACTGCTATGTGAGAGGAATGGAACAGGTGATACCGGAACAGGAATCAGTGGTCTGCCTTCAGCAAGTTGTACCACTGAAAATATATGTGAGGAGGCGTACGGGGAGAGACTGCAACACAGGATGTACACGGGCACATTAAACACGATCCACAGTAATATGCACAATATATATAAATTACTGAACAGGTCTGCAAATGTAGGAAGTCTCTGAAGTAATCCAGCACAAGGTAACACAGTCAATGATGGAAAAAGACTCAGCGGATTTGCAGACTCCAGAGGAGAACCAACACAGTCCAGCAAGATATGCAATACACCAGCACAGTCAATGAGAAGTATGCATACCGTGGTTCAGAAGGCAGTCAGATAGGAGTGCAGTGATACCTGGGCGGCAGGAGGCCGACAGGATGAGAAGTCCCTGGATGTAAGAGGCAGGAGTCTAGTAGGTGCAGCGCACAGGTAAGTAGACCAACAGGGACACGAATCCACAGGAATCAGTAAAACATGGAACTGGACTCATGGAGGACACAGGAGAATGGAGATGATCTAGCAGAGGAGTAGCTGATGAGATACGAATCCAATGCTGACAGGAGGGTAGCGACCAGGGGAAACAGGAAGGCGTGGAGAGCGGATCAGCAGTAGATGGACGATAGGACTGGCAGCGGCAGCAGGACTCTGCGGACCCACGGGAGAGATGAGATGAGGCTGACGTGCACAGGAGCAGCGGATAGGAATCAGCTAGCAGTCACGATGATGAACACAGGCGAGTTGCCAGCTGGAGGCTGTAGTGCACGGAGGCAGCGGATAGGAATCAGCTCACGGTCACGATGATGAACACAGGCGAGTTGCCAGCTGGAAGCTGTAGTGCACGGAGGCAGCGGATAGGAATCAGCTCACAGTCACGATGATGAACACAGGCGAGTTGCAAGCTGGAGACTGCAGTGCACGGAGGCAGCGGCTAGGAATCAGCTCACAGACTTGATGATGAACAGGTGAGTGGATAAGGAGAGAAGGCTGTAGTGCACGGAGGCAGCGGATAGGAATCAGCAAACAGTCACAATGAAATATAATAGCGTTGAAGTGGTATAGGAGACTGTAGTGCACGGAGGCAGCGGATAGGAATCAGCAAACAGTCACAATGGAATATAATAGCGTTGAAGTGGTATAGAAGACTGTAGTGCACGGAGGCAGCGGATAGGAATCAGCAAACAGTCACAATGGAATATAATAGCGTTGAAGTGGTATAGAAGACTGTAGTGCACGGAGGCAGCGGATAGGAATCAGCTCACAGTCACGATGATACAGTTGATGGTAGAAGTGGTATGGGAACCACAGTAGTAGAAGTGGTTTGGAAACCACAGAGGTAGAAGTGGTTTGGAAACCACAGGGATCAGCAGCGCTGAATACACGAGGAAACACAGGAACACCTTCAGAGGCTCATGGGGAATGAGACTCCAAGATCAGGCAACGTGGTGTTGACCACAGGTGCTTAATATAGGGAGTGTTGCCTGATCTGCCAATTGAGTTAAAGGGACATACACTGAAGTATAGGAAAGGGCTGCGCATGCGCAGACCCTCAGGATGGAGGACGACCACGGTTCCTAAATGTCCGGGAAGAGGCACTCACGGTCCGGTGAGTGACACTAACAACTGGTAACATATCAACAGATATGTAATAAATAAATAAATAGATATATACATAAACAATTTAGCTAACTTAATTGAAATTTAAAAGTTACCTGTATTCATATATAGTACAAACACGAGCATTCAATACAGCATGGAAATACTCTAAGAAGGATGACGGCAAAAGTAACAACTTGAACATTACATATTTATGAATTATTTACGTTCTCTCATTCTCTGTACTTATTGTTTATCATGCACAATACCTACAGTAGAACAGATGTAGAATTCTGGTACTACATATCATGGTGACTAACCATAAAAAGAGTTACAAAATGACAAACCATTGAAAGGAATATTATCTGATTGTAGATAACAATAGCTGCAACAATGGGGGCTGGACAAACTGTACATAAATCAGTGGAATGGATGACTGGATGCACAGACAATCAATTTGTGGAACATAATCACATTATAACTGTAGTACTCACAGAAGGAGATCAGCTGTTACTGTGGAATATTTACATTACATGAAATCAATGGCAACAAATAAATGAATGTGAGTGGACGTCGGAAACCCTAGTCACTTGAGGTCACACTCCAGCAAAATATAAACTGGAATTTAGTAAATAAATTATCAATAAAGAAACAAACATGTTACATATTATACAGTAAATCATGTCATCTGATTGTTGATGGTAATAGCTGTCACAGTCTTTTAACACAGCGGTTCCCAAAGTGTGCGCCGTGGCTCCCAAAGGTGCCGTGGTGCTTTCACAGGGGTGCCGCGGCCTGGAAGAAAAAAGCCCAAAAAACCTACCAATCCAGCGGCGCCCGGGACCCGGCATCCTCCTCCTTCCTTGCTTCTCACTGAATGTCGGGCGTGATGTCATCACGTCCAACATTCAGTGAGAAGCGGCAGGAGAGCGGAGGATGCTGGGTTCCAGGCGCCGCCGGATTGGTAAGTTTTGTGTTTTTTGTTTTTTTCTTCCTGGCCGCGGCACCCCTGTGACGAAAGAAGAAAGAAGGCCAAGTATGGTAAGTAAAGAAACGGAAGGAGGGGGCAGAGTGTGTGGATGAAGGAGGGATGATTTTTGTACATGTTGTATTTTGTTTGATCTTATTCCTCTTAATATTAGATGTAAATTATTCTTTGACAGAAATATAACTGAAAAAAATATATAAAATATTCTTTTCCCTTGGATTTATGTGTATTATTCTTGCAAACAACTTACTAAGTATTTCTGTCCTGAACTAAATACTTGTTACGTTATTTTGACCCAACTACTTATAAAATGGGACTGCTCGATAATTATTTTGGAGTGGTGCCTTGAAAATATTATGGAGACTCTAAGGGTGCCGCAAACTGAAAAAGTTTGGAAACTTTGGTTTTAACATATAAACCAGGACACAGTAAATAACTATATAAATATGTTGACTAAATTTATTTAAACTTGGTTCGTAGAAACTGATTTTATCTGGAATCATATCTTGCGCCCTATTTATGCACAAAAAAACTGTTCTGTATGATGAGTGCATGTACTGAAAACATTTTTTAAATTACCTTCACAGCCCTCCCCGTGTTCTGCAGTCGACTTTGCTACTCACCTCACCATCAAAATTGAGTCAATATGTTATGACATCTTCTCCCATCAGTCCCTTCTCACCCCACCCACTACCCCCTTCCTACCCATCCTCTGGGGATGCTATGCAACACCCCCTGCTCCACACTGCCATTCCATTTGTTAGCCCACCTACCTTTTCCTCCTTCACTCTGATATCTGATGAAGTCTGCAACCTTCAATCCTCTTCAGCCCCCACATACCCTACACCCTCTTCCAATGCCTGCTTCCACCTTCATCACCTCCTCACCCTACCACTCTCCTCCAGTACCTTTTCCTCCTCCTTCAAATATTCCTACTTCTTCCCCATACTCAAAAAAATATCTATTGACCCTGCCTCTCTCATTAATATCATATTTCCATCCTTATCTTTGCCCGCAATCTTCTTAAGTGGGTTGTTTATCTCTCCTCCTTTCTTTCCTCTCGCATTCTCTATGACCCCCTTCAAACTGGATTTTTCTTCCACAACTCCACTTAAACCATCTTCACAAGTGACCTACTCTTCACTAACTCTAAGGTGACATCTCCCTTCTCGATATCTCTGCTGCCGTCCATACCATTGACCACCACCTCCATTTGCAAACTCTCCAATCTATAGGCCTCCATAGCACTGTCCTTTCCTGGATTCTCTTACCTCACTAACCGCTCTTTTTCAGTCTCCCCACCCCCTCTTTTCTTAGTTGGCAGAGCTTCGCAATGATCTGTTCTTGGTTCTCTGCTCTTCTCCCTTTACACCTCCTTCTTTGGTGACCTCATCAGCGCCTTTGGCTTAGAGTGCCACCTGCAATTCTGATGACACCCAAATCTATCTTTCCTCCTCTAACCTCTCTGCTGTCATCTCATCTTTAAATGTTCCAGTGCTTTCTTACACTCAATATTTCTAATAATGAAAGCATCATCTACCCCCTCACCAGAACTCCATAACCTCCCCCCCTCTTTTTCTGTTGATACTACCCTCTTCTCTGTCCCTAAAGTCTGGTGCCTAAGGGTCCTCCTCACATCCTCCATTTCCATCAAACCTCACATTAAGTCCCTTTCAAAATCTTGCTGCTTCCATCTTCAGAATATATCCAAGATCCAGCCCTATCGCCTACCTTGATTACTGTAACCACTTTTACGCAACTCCCACAATGCTGCCTGAATTATTTTTCTCTCCTGCCAATCTCTCTCAGGCAGATTGTAAAAGAGAAAAGGGAATAGATCATTGGTGCAAAAAAATGCAGGATGAACTAATAGGATATTATCAGAAGCATGAGTTGCAGATTGTCAGAATTGTAGATGTAAAACATGAGTTAGGCACAAGTTGTAAAATAATACAGGCTTTTGGCAGCATATTAAAGAAACTGGAGCTGGCAAGAAGATATAGATGAACTCTCATAATGTCAAGAGAGAGTGCACAGAATGTAGAAAAAAAAGAGCAGGTAACTAGCAGACAGACGTTCAGATTCTGGGCAAGTGCAAGGTAACAAACAATTATACACAGACAGGAGATGCAGAGTCTAGGCTTATAAAGAACAGCCACAGGTAGTGATGATCAGTGACTGAGCAAAGTTAAACTATATCCTGACTGAGCCAATAGATCACTAGACTGGCAGCTCTGGTGGAATTGAGGTACTGCAAGAGTTACAAATCTAAACAACACAGAGTCCTAACATAGCAATATTTTTTGAGCCCAGGCTTAGTTCACTTTGGACATTACCATCACTCTTACTCACTATCCTGTAAATAACATGATCTACATTACCAAGTTATATGCGTGTAATATGTTATTTAGTACATGTCTGGTCTTTGTATAACTTAATTTAGTTTAATAATGTCTATGTAATGTATAATGTATTTGATGTCTATATTTTATAGTACCATATTTGTACGCATGCTGTACAATGTCCATTACTTACTAAACAGTATTGTACAGCACGCTGGCCCTTTAACAACCGCAATCACACTGTCGCCGTGTAAACTGACATCATTCTGGAAGATGGGATGTTCTAGGGTTGAACTGGTTGCACTTCACTTTTTCAAACAGCCGTCAATGTCAGCATGTCTGCATTCAGTGTTTCGGGATCCTCGTGGTAAGTAGTGTCGGGTTTTAGTAAGCCGAAATTCAGTACCCAACCCTAAATGTGTGGGTCAGGATTTATGACAGTTAAGTCATAAAGATGGCGCCTAAATGGCATACAGTTATACTGCAAGTTTTAAATTACTGGTAGAAAAAGAGCAGAAGAGATTGGAAGCAGAGCTGCAGCACGTGGACATGAAAATAAATGAACGATGTGTTAGACGCTGGAGAAGAGAGGCAAATTACATAGAATAGATGCCGAGGTCTAAATGTGCTGGACAAGGTGGTGTAGTGGCCGGGCTGCAATTAGAAAAACAATCTTGAATAGTGGGTAAAGGACCAACGAGAGAGAGGTCTGTCTTTGTCCACAGTAAATATACATTTCATGCAAAATCTATGGCTCAACAAATGGGACTGGACTATTTCAAAGGTGGTCTGAATGGATGCTACCATTTTATGAGAAGAAAAACTTATCTGTTCATATGAGAACAGCTGTAGGTCAAAAACTACCTACAGACTAGAAGGAAAAAAAAGTAAAGTTCTTAAATTATGTTGCCAAAAGCATCGAGCAGAACAAACTTTTAGAATCTTACATTGTTAATATGGACGAGGTTCCACTTTGTTTTCACTGCCCACCAAAAAGGGCTGTTAACGAAAAAAGCGGGAAAAAAACGTCTCCTTAAAACAACAGGAAATGAAAAAAAAATATTTCACATGTGTACTTGCTTCTATCTCAAATGGCGACAAATTAAATCCAATGCTCATATTCAAATGTAAAACTCTTCCAGAAGGTGACTTCCCAAAAGATACAGTTATTCAGGCAAATGAGAAAGGGTGGATGTGCGAAACTATTATGCTTGATTGGTTTCATAAAATGGTGCAAATGGAAAGGGGCTTTTTTTCACCCAAAAAGGTCCTTTAATCATGGACTCAATGCACTCTCATTTACTACCGTCTGTGAAAAATGAGTGGAAGAAAGTTTGTGCTTCATTAGCTGTTATAGCCAGTGGATGAACAAAAATTATTCAACTGTTAGATCTTGCTGTTAATAAAGCATTCAAAAGCAAAGTACGGAAACAATGGAACGAGTGGATGAGGAATGGATCTCACACATTTACAAATGGAGGTAAAAGGCGGAAAACCAAGTTTGAAGAAGTGGCATGTTGGGTTTCTGAATGATGAAAATCTGTTAATACATCTGCAATATTTGCTGGATTCAGAGAGGCAGAAATTATTAAGTTTGAAACAATATAACAGGTAGAAAATGACGAATCAGACATTGAAGAAAATTAGCTGAGGACTGTGATGATTATGTAGTATATCTAATGACTGTTATTTTCTGTTGAATTCATGTATGACAATCTATATTATATGTAACCTTGTAATATAATTTCAATGTGTTCTTTGCTAGATGACATGAGTTTGAACCTATGCAAGTGTCAGTAATCTTTTGAATCTAGCCAGGCCCGGGACACATAAGGATCTTGAAGGAGTTTGAAGCCCCAAAGTTGTACACCATCTAGCCACTGAAGCAGAGCAGATATGAGAGATTCTCTGAGGTGTCCAAACATATATCTTAGTGATAGATAATTTACTTCAGAAAGCTCTCTGTCATTTTGGGAATAAATCTGACTGAATTGAAAATGTAATTCCTAAGGTGGTTGAGGAAGAGCCTGTACGAAAGGTTTAAAATCTTGTGCTTTAGACATTACAGTGTGCATTTTCATGAGGGGGTCTATCAAGACTGAAATATACCATATTCTGCACACACCTGGGGGTAAATGCATAAGAGTTTTCCAGCAGGTTTGAAAAACCAATCAGATTCTACCTATCATTTATTTAGTACATTCTACAAAATGATAGCTAAAATCTGATTGGTTGCTATACGCAACATCTCTACATTTCAAACCCGCCGAAAAACTCTCAGCTTGATATATTTACCCCCAGATCTTAACTAGTAAATAGTGACTCTGATTGTATTTCCTATTTTATTTTCTGTAACTTATTTGTGCAACATAGTGTATGTCTTTTTATTCATTTTTGTAACTAAGCATTTTTCAGATTAAATAAATTGAATCTAGTGTGTTCTCCGTGATTCTATGTGAATTTACGAAGCCCAGGGAGGCTCATGCTACATGTGTATGTGATTTAAGTGTGAAACATTAATAAGTGGTTCTGGTGAACGTAAGGACACCATAATAAATCCTTTGTGGTGGCAGATAAGGTGTGTTTATTGCTAAGTGGCTAAGGTGACAACAGTCACGACCAGGTGTTCAGATTGCTGTATCTGGAACAGGCTGGACGTTCGTGACAAGGACCTTTTAAATTTATTTAACTTGGACAGTAATAATTGTGACTTTGATGGCTTTTGATTACCAGAAAATGCAATATGTTTTTCAAATGTAAAGTGTGCAAATTTTAATTTGGTACCTTGAGAATCATTCCAACAAATATCAATATCATCATCAGCTATTTATATAGCGCCACTAATTCCGCAGCACTGTTGCAACGAACTTACCTGCTCCCCGCCGCTCCGCCCGGATGCCGCACTTCCGGGTTCGGCGGTCACATGACCGCAACCCAGAGGTGAGGATTTTTAATGCCTGTCAGCATAAAAACCTCACTCTGACACTTGCTGAGTGTCAGAGCAATACTTACCTGTTCCTGGCTCCTATGCTTTGTGGATTGCTGTGTCTTCCAGTCTCCTGTGTCTTCCTGTGTGCTGATCTCTGCCTGTTAGACTATCCTGGCTCTCCAACCCCTGTGTACCGACCCGGCTTGCTGACCATCCCTCTGTTGTTGTGACCCGTGTACCGACCCCGGCTTGTTTGACTCCGAGTTGCCTCCTGATTCTGCCTGACTCCATTCCTGTGTACCGAATCGGCTTGTCTGACTCCGCATTTTCCGCTCCACTCCGCTGCACTACATATTGGGGCGAACCTGAGGACCGCGACCTGCGACTCCTGGCAGCAAAGCCCACCCCGCCTTGCGGCGGTTCTTGGTGAACACCGGGGAGATCGTTAGACTCCGTGCCTCAGGTAAGCCAGCGCTAATCAAGATTAGTAGTAGTAGAATCCAGTATCTGTTACAGTTTGCTCTGACCATGGTTTCCGCAGCCAAAAGATCTGTTGGAGCATTTAGTGGGAAGGATGGATAAGCAAGAGGCTAACCAAGAGCAACTTTTAAAATTCCTCAATAGTTTATCCACCCGTTTGGATGTTGTCCAGAACACCCTAGTGGCTAGCAGACCAGATGCGCCTACAGTGGCTGCCCCAGAACCCCAGCCCGTAGCGGCAGCTTCTTCCTCGCAGTTACGGATGCCTGACCCACCTAAGTTCGATGGGGACCCCAAATATTGCAGAGGATTTTTAAATCAATGCTCCATACAATTCGAGCTATTACCCGGGAACTTCCCTTCCGAAAAAGCAAAAGTGGCCTATGTGATTTCTCTGTTGTCCGGTCAAGCCTAAGCATGGGCTTCCCCTTTATGGGAGAGGGATGATCCCATTCTATTTAACTTCAACACCTTTCTGTCCACTTTCAAGAAGATATTCGATGTGCCAGGAAGGGTATCAGTATGCAGTCCACTTCAGAACAATGGCCTCTGAACTTCGCTGGAACGACGAGGCTCTAGTAGCTACGTTCTGGCAGGACCTTTCAGACCGGATCAAAGACGAGCTGGTATCTCGGGAACTCCCTACATCTCTGGATGATATCATCTCCCTCTGTGTCAAGGTTGATTTTCATTTTAAGGAGCGTAGTTCCGAGAAGGAACAATCTCGGCGCAGTATGATTCGCTTGGCCCCCAACTTCCAAACCCCTGTTCTTCCTCCCGAAGAGCCTATGCAACTGGGGAGGACCCGCCTGTCGGCCGAAGAAAGGGAGTGGAGATTTCGGGACAAGTTGTGTCTATATTGTGGAGAGGGTGGCCATCTTCTGAGTTCTTGTCCTAAACGCCCGGGAAACGACAGGGCCTAACGAGTTCGGGAGCTGTATCATTGGGCCTCTTCTCACAGTGTCAGTCAGTTCCTTGTACTAATGTTTGCCTGTCTATCCCCATTTCCCTTCCGTTAGGACAGAAGACTTTCCCGCAGTCTGCACTTCTTGACTCCGGAGCCGCAGGAAATTTCATCTCTGCCGCAGTAGTTAAACAATTCGCTATTCCCACACAAGCCTTGGAACAACCCATCTCATTGCTGGCCATTGATGGGGGAAGAATTCCTGAGTGGTCCATTTTGGTACGCACTATTCCTCTCTCTCTCCAGATCGGAGCGCTTCAACGGGAAAAGATCTCTTTTCTAGTAATTCAGAAATCTACCAACCCAGTCATCCTAGGACTTCCATGGCTTCGTCTCCATTCTCCCACCTTAGACTGGAAATCAGGTCACATATTGTCCCGGGGACAGTCCTGCTTCTCTCAATGCCTTCAAAAAGTGGTCCCTCCAGATATTCCCAGACGTTCCCAAAAATTTCCTGTGATTTTTTTGCCTGAACCATACCAAGCCTTCTCTGATGTTTTTTGTCAACAAGAGGCCACTAGGCTTCCTCCTCACAGAATCTGGGATTGTGGCATTGACCTTATACCTGGTAAACCTATTCCTAGGGGCCGTGTTTACCCCCTTTCCCTTCCGGAATCTAAGGCTATGGAGGAGTACGTCTAAGTAAATCTAAAGAGGGGCTTCATCTGCAAGTCTGCCTCCCCAGCTGGGGCTGGCTTCTTCTTCGTAAAAAAGAAAGATGGGGGTCTCCGCCCTTGCATAGATTACAGAGGTCTGAATGCTATTACCATTAAAAATCGGTATCCTCTGCCACTGATTTCCGAATTGTTTGACCGTATTAAGGGTGCCGCCATCTTCTCTAAACTTGATCTCAGAGGAGCGTATAACCTCATACACATTAAGGAGGGGAATGAATGGAAAACTGCGTTCAACACCCGAGACGACCACTTTGAGTACCTGGTCATGCCCTTCGGGTTATGCAATGCCCCGGCTATCTTTCAGGGCTTTATGAATGAGCTCTTTCAAGATCTCTTGTATCAATCCGTAGTCATCTACTTGGACGACATCCTCATCTTTTCTCAAGATCTAGTATCTCAATTCAGTCATGTACTGGAGGTCCTCTCTCGTATCCGGAGAAATCATCTGTTTTGCAAATTAGAAAAATGCAATATCGAGCAGAAACAAATTCCTTTCCTGGGATATATTATTTCTGGCACCGGTCTGCAGATGGACCCCACCAAATTGAAAGCCATACTTGACTGGCCTCTACCTTCTGGTCTTAAGGCTACCCAACGCTTCCTAGGATTCTCCAATTACTATCGTCAATTCATCAAAGGTTATTCTTATCTTGTGGCTCCCATCACTGCATTGACCCGTAAATCTGCTGATGCTAGCATATGGTCCACTGAGGCTATCCAAGCCTTTATATCATTAAAGTCTCTCTTCTCGTCTGCACCCATTCTTCAACAGCCTGATTGTTCACGTCCTTTTATCCTGGAGGTAGATGCGTCTTCCGTTGGTACTGGAGCCGTACTGTCACAACGGAGCCCTTCTGGCAAACCTCATCCTTGCGGATTCTTTTCCCGTCGCTTGTTACCTGCTGAGAGGAATTATGGGATTGGCGACAAAGAGCTCCTGGCCATCAAGTTGGCTCTCTCCGAATGGAGACATCTACTAGAAGGGGCACAATTTCCAATCCCCATATATACCGTTCACAAGCTTTATCTCGCTCTTTTGATCCAGCTAATATGGAACCTTTGGAGGACAATAAATTCATTGTAGACCCCTGTCGAGTATTGGCAACTACACTCCTGAACAAGGGTTGCCCTCCGGGCAAAACATTCATCCTTCCACGTCTGCACACTTACCTCCTTAGCTGGGCTCATCACTCTCTCTTCTCTGGGCATGCCGGCATCCACAAGACCTGGGACTTGTTGTCCCAAAGTTACTGGTGGCCTTTTTTTATGGGAGGATGTGAAGAAATTTGTTTCTGCTTGTTCCAAATGTGCTTTACACAAGACCTCTAGGAAAAGACCTTATGGATGTTTTCTCCCATTACCCATTCCTGAATACCCGTGGTCACAGATTTCAATGGACTTTATCACAGACCTTCCATCTTCCAAATCCTGTACTTTGGTGCTAGTGGTCACGGATCACTTCTCTAATACAGCCCACTTTATTGCTCTTAAAGGCCTTCCATCTTCTTCCTCCTTAGCCAATATTTTTATTAAAGAAATATTTCGCCTCCATGGCTGTCCTCAACATATTGTTTCCGATCGTGGATCACAATTCATATCAAAATTTTGGAGGTCCTTTTGCAATAAATTCGGAATTAAGCTTGACTTTTCCTCCGCATATCATCCCCAATCCAATGGGTCTACGGAGAGAACCAACCAAGAATTAGAAAAATTCTTAAGAATTTTTATCTCAAGTAATCAAGATAACTGGGTGGATCTACTCACGTAGGCCGAGTTCGCCCATCATTTTCATGAGGCCATATCTAACTCTCCCTTTTTTGTACTTTATGGCTGCCATCCTAGACTACCTACTTTCTTACGAATTACACCTTCCGAAGTTCCGGCGGTGGACTCTATGTTTCGTAACTTCTCTTTTATTTGGGAACAAACCAAGAGGAATTTAAAGAGCGCAACCATTAGTTCCAAGAGATCTTATGATAAGAGGAGGAGAATAAGCCCAAGCTTTTCTATCGCTGACAGGGTATGGCTATCCAGACAAAACATTTGTTTAAAGGTTCCCAGTAAGAAATTTGCTCCCAAGTTCATCTGCCTCCTTCTTTATGCATACCAAATGTCTTTCATGTCTCCTTGTTAAAACCAATGGTAACCAACAAATTCTCCATTCCATCAAGAGTTCCTCCTCCTTTTGTGGACCAGGATCAAGTGGAATATGAGATTAAGACTATTCTGGATTCCCGCAAAGTTCAAGGTTCCATACAGTTCTTGGTGGATTGGAAAGGTTACGGCCCTGAGGAGCGCTCCTGGGTAAAAGCTACTGATCTGCACGCTCCCAGTCTACTCAAATTATTCCATAAAAAAATTCCCCTAAAGCCTTATTAGGTGTACAGAGTCCACCTTTAGGGCGGGGGTACTGTTACAAACTTACCTGCTCCCTGCCGCTCCGTCTGGATGCCGCACTCCCAGAGGCGGGGATTTTGAATCCCTGTCAGCATAAAAACCTCACTCTGACACTCGCTGAGAGTCAGAGCAACACTTACCTGTTCCTGGCTCCTGTGCTTCGTGGATTGCTGTGTCTTCCAGTCTCCTGTGTCTTCCTGTGTGCTGATCTCTGTCTGTTAGACTACCCTGGCTCTCCAACCCCTGTGTACCGACCCAGCTTGCTGACCATCCCTCTGTTCTTGTGACCCGTGTACCGACCCTGGCTTGTTTGACTCCGAGTTGCCTCCTGATTCTGCCTGACTCCATTCCTGTGTACAGAACCGGCTTGTCTGACTCCGCATCTTCCGCTCCACTCCGCTGCACTACATCTTGGGGTGAACCTGAGGACCGCGACCTGCGACTCCTGGCAGCGAAGCCCACCCCGCCTTGCGGCGGTTCTTGGTGAACACCGGGGAGATCGTTTGACTCCGCACCTCAGGTAAGCCAGCGCTAATCAAGATTAGTAGTAGTAGAATCCAGTATCTATTACAACTGTACAAAGAACTCACTCACATCAGTCCCTGCCCATTGGAGATTACAGTCTAAATTCCCTAACATACACAGACAGAGAGAGAGACTAGGATCAATTTAATAGCAGCCAATTAACCTGTTAGTATGTTTTTGGAGTGTGGGAGGAAACTAGAGCACCCAGAGGAAACCCACGCAAACACGTGGACGACATAAAAACTCCACAAAGACCATGGTCGGGAATTGAACTCATGATCCTAGTGCTGTGAGGCAGAAGTGATAGCCACTAAGCCACCGTGCTGCCCAAAGAGCAGTGAATACATTAATTCTGTGTCTCTGAGTTCTTTGTGTAATGGAGGGAACATTGTTATAAACAGCAGTATATTCTGCTGAGTATAGGGTACAGGGATGTTCAGTGTTCTGTTTTTATGTTTATATTCAACCTACCATAAATAAATATTGCTGAGCAGTACAAGTTTAGTTCAATAACTGCTCTAATTCCTGCAAATAGCAGTGACTTATTCAACCGCACTCTTTCAAACAAATAGCAGTGAATATGTAAAAATATGTTCAGTGTCGTTTCTCATGTTTATGTTTAATAAAAATGAATATATAGTAGATCAATTGAAAAACAAAGATAGATACAGTAGGCACTCTAATCCGGTTAAATGTCCATCAATACACAGAAAAACACTACAAATGTACAGGTGGCTGCCTCACTCCCAAAAGACTGGGTCGTAAATCCAGAAATATCTAAACAAGAAGAAAGGGGAAGGGATGGATGCCTAATAATGTAGTACGGTTATGAACAGAATATTTTGCCTTCAAGTAATATTCCTATATGCGTACCAAATATATATTTAATTTGTGGCTCTGCATCAAAGGGGTATAGTGTTTTTATTGGGGTTTGGAATTTTCTGGAGGCTGTTTTCTTGACTGCAACGTTGACAGTGATTCAGTGCTTCTATACAAAAGTACGGTACTGTAAATTCCATGTATGGCACTGTGGACATTTTGTTGTGCCTTATAAATAAAAACTAATAATAATTATCAAAATAATAATATGCAATAAAAGTCCCTCAAACAAGATGTACTGGTACTACAAACAAAAAGTATTAAGGATTTAAGATGCTACACTACAGTAATGCAATATGAAATTACAAAACATTAATGGCAGAAATCAATAAAATCAAGAAGCATCAGGTATCATCAGAGCACCCATAGCCTATTGGAGTTTTGTAGTTTTGTGATTGTGACTAACAAATCTTACGCCAGTGAGCTACAGTGGCAACCATATAATTAACAAGTACTTATTTTTAATTAATCAATAAAAATAATGTAAACAGTACTGCAATAGAAAAAGTGTTTAGTAAATAAAGCATTTAATACCCCATTCATACTGCACCAAAATCCTGGGTTTTTGCCGGGGGCGAGCTCAAACGACCCGGGTCTTGGTGCAGTATGAATGGTACAAGTCAAAAATCCCGGGTCTAAAAACCCGGGTCTTCAACCCGGGATTTATCGAGGGGTAATTCCCGGGTCGCCTGCACTATGAATGGTGCAACCCTGGTTTTTCAACCCGGGTTGCACAGAAAACAAGCTGATTGGCTGTCTGCCTGTCTCTGGAGGATGATGTCATCGGTGGGAGCCCGTGGAAGATTCGAGAAGGAGTTTAAGAGAAATTGTGGATGGTGGAGTGCAGATCAAGCTGAAGCAGAATCGGAGTTTGTTGGAGAAAATTGCTTTTATTTCACTGAAAAAGTGTGTATTAACAGCAATTATGACACACTGGATAAAGGAAGAGGTGCGAGAGCTGCTGAGGGGAGGAAGAAATTCGAAGGCAAGTGACTGGGACTGTGAAGGATGCCACAGTGTACTACAACACCGCCAAAATACTCACACAGCGTGGCATAAAGAGGACACAGCAACAAGTCCTGACCAAATTGAAGTCCCTGAGGAAGCAGTACACTAAAGTCCATGACCACAACAGGCTCAAAAGTGGCGCTGCAAGAATGGACTGGCCCTTTTATGACCAGTGCAATACGGTCTTTGGACATTCTCCTCTGACAAATCCAATTGCACTGTCATCTTCTAGCAATGTGGATGCGGCTATACCAACACCACCAGAGAGCACACAGACAAGCGAGGCCGCAACGGTAATAATAGAAGATTCTATAGAAGACACCCCAGAACTGGAGTGCTCTGCCACAACAGATGACACCAACATTTCTTGGAACGAACTGAATGATTCACAGCCATTCCCTGCTGCGCAAGTCGTTACAGATACTACGCAAGTAACGCAGCCAGAACCAGTGCCGGTGTCAGAGTCTACGCCAGGTCCCAGTTTACGCTCCAACAGTAAGTAACTTAAATAATCTCACATAATAACCAACTATATATACATACCAATATATCTACATAATTGGCAAAAAAAAAATAACTGTATAAACGTAACTGCCAAAAACAGAGAACTATATCAACAGAAATGCAAGCCAAATACCAATAAATATATCTACATAACTTTGAAAAAAAAAAAATGTTTGAACATAACTGGCAAAAAAAGAGAAGTATATCAACATAAATGCAAACCAAATACCAATATATCTACATAACTTAAAAAAGAGAACTATATCAACAAAAAGCCCAAAAGACAAATATAATACACTCCAAAGTATTAAAACATTAACACGCATATGTTGCAGTGCAAAACTACTGGGCAAGAGGGAGGAGGCCTCAAGCACATATCAGCTTACAACACTGCTTTTTTGTTCTGTCACATTATATATTCTAATGTATGTTTTACTGTGTTTTTTTCTACGTACAGTTTACAACATTCCTAAAAAATGCAAAAGGCCCAACAAAATGGAGCAAGCAACTAAAACAATGACAACTGTCATGATGGATCAACTGCGGGAGATGGACAGCACCATGAGGGAACACGAGAATACACAACTGCAGCGTTTCATGGACAATGAGCGGGATCTCCAGGACTCTTTCCTCATGCAAATCATGAACATGCAGGAACGCGTGTTACGCGAAAATCGTGACTGTATGATGGGATTCATGGACAGACTCCTCTCATGGGTGCAGGCACCTCCTCCAAGTCCTTACTATTATGACGGACATTATCCTATGTACCAGCGGGGGCAACCCATGTTGGGCAACAATAACCCTCCAAACCCGGTACAGAATACACAACATGCTCAACCTATGGGTAACCCCAACATAGAATACCCACCTGGTAACCAAACCACTTCACAACCAGAAATGCCACAATATCGGCAATTGTAATAATCATGTTTTATGGACAAATGTTCAACAGTTAATTGTTATCATATATGTTACGTGTGATCTGGAAACATGCCGTTAGCTTCACATATTACATGAAAAGCAAATTTGCACTTACTATTTGGGCACATTTGTGTCTTCTGTTTACTACTTGTGTATATATATTTTATTTTTTCTACATGCAAGTAAGCACTTTTGGATTGTGTCATTTTATATTTTTGTGAAGAGACATATTAGGAAATATGTACAAAACAAAATACAATATGTGAAATAATCATTTTTTTTTTACTTTTACATTTGTGTGGTACATTCAAACAAGTGAGGTCAAATTGGCTGTGAGGGTGGTCCTAATAATTTCAGCAGAGGTATTGGTGCGCTCTCCTTCAAAAGTACTGGAGTCCACTGACAGCACTGGCATTTCAGATTCCTGCACATTCCACTCAGGTAGAAATTGCTCTTTTTGTATTTCGCAAATGTTATGTAAAATACAGCAAGCAGCAACCACGTGGGGCACAAGCTTGGTGTCAATGTCATTGCGCTTCAATAAACAGCGCCAACGTCCTTTCAAGCGCCCAAAAGCATTTTCCACCACCATCCGAGCCGAGCTGAGGGTATGTGTAAACTGGATCTGTTCCTGAGACAGGTGATGTTGCTGAGTGAACCCCTTCATCAGCCAGCGCCTCAAAGGGTAAGCAGCATTCCCAATGATGTGTACCGGTATCTCCACACCATCAACAAACGTAGATTTCTGTAAATAAAAACATGCAGTTTCACGTCACCATGTTAAAAATATTGGTCACATAACGCAGTACACTTGGTACTATATGGTGAAAATGCATTTTGCAAGTGGTACATCTATATATAAAAAGGGGCAGTAAATACATACAATATTGATAGCAAACAATAGTATATAAGCTTCAATTACAAAAACATCATACAACATTACACCTATATTTACCTCTCTAGGGAACAGCCAGCCATCTTGTCTTTCCTCAGCAATTTGGTAAAGGTCTGAATTTGCTAGAACTCTGGCGTCATTAGAACGTCCAGGCCAGTCGATGAAAACATCTGTGAAACTGACATAAAAAAATACATATAGCAATGTTTTACAATACGCATTACACATGGCACAGTCACATAAAAAAAACCATAAAAAATGCTTACCAATAGTTGTGGTCAACCACAGCCTGCAGAATGATGGAATGCCAGCCTTTGCGGTTGTAGTAATCCGCATGGTTGTCTGTGGGGGCAATGATGAGGATGTGTGCCCCGTCTATGGCTCCAGCACACTGTGGAAACCCACGCTTCAGGAATCCTGCAATTGTATCATCCAGGCGCTGACCTTGCGGTAAGGAGATGAAGCGATGATACAGGGCTTCTAGCAATGCCTTGGTGACTTCATGCACTAGAGTGCACACCGTGGATATCCCCACTCCAAACAAGCAGGAGATTGTCCGGTATTCTCCAGGGGTAGCATACCACCACAACACAATAGAAAGGCGCCTACATGGTGGAATAGGTTTCCCAAAGTTAGTGGCCTTCCTGGAAAGTGCTGGGGTAATAAGGTCCAGCACATAGTTAAATGTCCCACGTGACATTCTGAAGTGTTGCATCCACTGCTGTTCCTCAAATGCTTCCACAGTAGACCAGAAAGCTTTTCCGTGGCTACGCTGTCTGGCACGCATGGTTTGGTTACTGGCAGCACTGAATCTCAAAATTGAGGCAATGCTGGCCCTGAGAAAAGCTCTCCTGCGCATATACAGACACCGAGTTTTCTTCTGTTGTGCCATAAACTTCAACTTCCTCCTCCTGAACTGGGACTGTGCAAGAGTGCAAAGTGTCATCAGCTGCAGCAAACTCTCATTTGCTGCATAAAACAGCAAAAACACACTAGTAAACATGAACTCTGGGCTACACAAAAGTGAGTCGTCGGCCATGATGAAAAGTAATGTGGTAAATAATCACCACCCACTTTTGCATCATCTTTATGCGTCAAAAAACCTGTCACCTTTCAATGACATCACCATTTTTCAGCCAATGAAAACTCCTCTGGTGATGACTCCCACAAATTGCCAGGGCACAGACTTGTGCAGTATGAATGGGGTCAACCCGGGAAATTCCCGGGTCCGAGGTGCAGTGTGAATGGTGTTTCTGAGCTGGGATGCTCCGAGCCCCGGCAAAAACCCGGCTTGAAAAACCCGGGATATTGCGGGGCGGCAGTATGAAAGCGGTATTATTAATGCTCTGTTCTTGTAAAAATATCTGAGAATGGCGTTAACAGAGCAGGGATTACCGCCTGGATGTTTGATAAATAGGCTCTACCAACACAGGTTATGGTCAGCGATAACCCTATTAATATATAAGGTGAAGCTAAAACAATTCCTTTTTCTCACAAATACATCTGTTTTGTCCCCTAAAAGGGCTTTTTGCCCTTTGCTAAATCAGTCTGTGTACCATACCTAACACCACCTTTCAAGGTGGGGCTAGTACTGTGTGCTTTCCCCACCAGCCTGTCAGCTCCTGATCAAAGCTTAATGAAGTTACAAGTTTATTTATCCTGGATGCAGGTTATATGATTATTGTCACACAGACATGATGAAACCTTGCACATGACCTTCGCTGAAACAGTATTGCATGAAATACTATTTGTTGTTTTCTCAGGAATCAGATATTTCAGGAAACACTTGCTTAAAGAATACTGACTTCTTTTGTAGTTGTCCAAACCACTAAATAAAGTTAAATCTATTATATCAATACCGTACTGAAGTTCAACTCAGTAAACGGACTATGAGACATATATGATTTTGCTGTCAAATATTACTCATTTATTTATCATTCACTTATTATTATTAGCATTTAATTGTATAGTGTCAGCATACTCTGCAGCATTTTACAACTGGAAACAAACACAGTAATGTAAAACAAGACTGGGTTGTAACAAAAAAAGACAAAGGAAGAAAAAAATCCTACCCACAATTTTTTGACTGTGAAATATTTATTTTGCCCCAAATTTGTTGGAAGGTTTAATTATTCAACATGATTTCAATATTCCAATATTTGAGACCATAATTCTGGTAAACTTAATATGTATGAAAATAACTGACTCGATGGGTATTGCCAAATAAGTTAATGTTATTGTTGATTATCTCTAGTAAATACTAGAGATGTTCACTGACCCCCGTGTTTAGGTTTTGGTTTTGGATCTGTATTAACTTCGTGTTTTGGTTATGGTTTTGGCGAAACCGCCCTCAGGTGTTTTGGGTTTGGTTTTGGATCTGTATTTTTTTGAAAAATTGCTAAAATATGCTAGAATCACATAATTTGGCTCTTTTTTTGTTCCTATATTATTATTAATCTCAATAACACTAATTTCCAGTCAATTTTGAACACTTTCCAGGTCATAATATTATTTTCATCCACTTTCAGCCAAAGACTGCAGTGATCTAGCTGGATACTAAACGACAAAGCAATGACACAAACACACAGCAGTTCATAGCACGTCTAGGAAACATTGCCACACAGCAGTGGCAGAAAACAAAAGTGGTGCAAGATGGAATTGTCCTTGGGCCCTCCCACCCACCCATATGTTAAAAAGGTTTAACAAACTCACACAGAAACCGGAGGGGTAGCAGGTACAGTTTAATAAACCAATCTCTTCAGTGACACGGAGTGCCACTTTTGTGGCTGAAGAGTTTGGTTTGTTTGGGCCCCCACAAAACAAGCTAACAATTGGCTTAAGGCAGCTAAGCTAACAGTGCTGTTAATGAACTCTACTTTGGCAAGTCCTGCACCAGTGGAAGCAGTTCTGTATGAGCAATGGCACTGAGCAATGCCACTGGAGACTGATAAGAGCACTGCCAACCGTCCTGTTTCTGTGTGAGAAATGGCACAGAGCAATGTCACTGTAGACTAATAAGAATACTGCCACCCCTCTTGTTTCTGTATGAGCAATTACACAGAGCAATGTCACTGCAGACTGGAGAAAAAAAATAAAAATGAACAGAACAGACATGTCACTGACACTCACTCCTTTTGTCTTTGTTCGCTCTCTCACAATACAGAGCCAAATACGGTTAAACAACTGTAATTTGGAAAAGTTGCTTTAAAAAGAAGGGTTGGCCTTAGAGACACAAGCAATCTTTGCACATGACTTTGTGTTAGGGTTACATATGTAAAGGGCCACAATTTCCTCATATACCAGCCGTAAGTTGTGCAGATTTATTTGCTTGGTAGATGTGTACATGTATATGTACACATTTTGTGCAGTGAGGGTGTAGAAAGTAAACTTAGTTTAAAAAGATAATACATTAAACACTAAACATCTGCTAATAATAAATGTACAAATATGCATAAAAAAACTGTAAAAAGGATGAGTGCTCTTCAGAATGGGATTAATATGAAAAGGGAAATAAATTCCTACTGTCACAATTAAGATTAAGCCTATTTTTATTAATAATAGTTAATCACATAATTTTCTCCAACACATTGATAGTCATTAGTTGTGAATGATTCATGCACTTTTTATGCGGAATCAATAGAAATCAATGGTTCTTCTGATAAACTGCATCACCAATAGGATTTAAGTATACTGTATATAGAGCAGTTGTTAGCCAGACACATCTAATAAACGTAATAACAGTAGTATTACAGTACTAGTTTCCAAAATAGCTACCTTTAAAATGCTTTGCAAAACTGTGGTCCAATTGTAAATTAGATTAAGAGACTCAGGATAAGAGTATTTGTTTTGGATAACTAATATACCACCTGTGTTCAACATGTGGAGTTTGCTTTCATAGGTCCAGTAAAGACTAATCAAGAGCGTTATGCGTGGACTTAGTAAAACAGAGTGATATCATTACTGCTGCTAAATCAAATCTCAAGCTATGTCACTTGCAAACAACCCAGTTACAACTTCTCGGTAATATACAATAATATTCCATGGGGAACGTTGGTTCAAGAAAGGTAGAGGAATAATTTAGGTGTACATATCTTGTATTATTATATCCCCATATTATGATATGACAACTAGGCAGTATCATAACAGTTCTATTTAACTATCATTTATCAGTAAATCGTAATATACATGTCATATAAAGTAAGAACAGATACTAAGAACTGCTGCCAAATATCTCAAGAAAATTAAACCACTTTACCGTAGCAAAGACACAAATTATGAAAACTCATATAGAGAAACAATTCAAAATGACAAAAATAGAAATTATATCAATTATCTATTATTTTAATAGACTAGCACTTTATTTATTGTATCTTAAATATCATAAGGGATGATTGTTTTTTCCACGTACTGGGTACCACCAGTACTTGGCTAAAACAAATAAATGTTACAGTTATTTAGTGTTACAAGAGTATTCCTTATTTTAGAGTAGTGCATTTTTATAGTATACCAAACTGCAAATTGGCAGTAAATTAAAAGTATCTAATGTTTTTATTTATCTACAATTCTGTGACTACATATAGAACAAAAAAATGCTAGATAGTGATAAACGTTTCCTTACCACTCGGGACTATGATACAGTAGATCAAATAGATCCAGATGACTTGTTTCCCCATTTTCTCCCTTTAGTGCTCTTGCAATGTAAAAGTTCCTTATTGTCAGAACATAGTGCTGACATGTAGTCCTTCTCCTGACAGGAACAAGTGCATATAACTGTCTTTCCAGGATGATTTCTAGCTAACCTCAGTAAGTGGGAGGTGAAACAGGTATTATTTATTATCCATCCACACCCATTGGAGATTACATTCAGCACTCTGAAGCACTCTAACAATCTGCTAAGCAGATTGCCACCCTGGTAGTTATTAACATCTTCATTACTGGAAAGCATAAGAATTGCTAAAGTAACCCGATAGCAATGTGTAGGTAAATTTACACATAATACAGACTGACTTGTGAAATATTGTAAATGGAACAGACTTGATTGGAAGATGTATTTAGGTGCAAAGATAAAAGTGAAAGCAGTAAGGTGAGGTGAGGCATGGATCTAAATCTAGGCACAAATACTAAATATGGAAGCATATATATGTGTGTGTGTATATATATATATATATATATATATATATATATATATATATACGTATATATATATATGTGTGTGTGTGTGTGTGTGTGTGTGTGTGTGTGTGTGTATGTATATATATATATATATATATATATATATATATATATACCCACATGTACAATAGTAGACACAGTAGGTGTTCTACTTGATAACTGGTTAACACAATCTTATAAAAAACATGAACATAAGTCCCATATGTACAGGTGGCTGCACCACTCCAAAACCTGGTAGGTTAATTCAAAAAAATGAGCAACTGATTCCACAGAGAAAGAAAGAGTGGGTACCTTATATATTAAATCAGAAAAGTCCACTGATGTATGCGTAACAGAAAGAGGAATAGAACAGACACTTCAACAGCTTATGCTGGCCAGATCATCCTCCTGGATACCTGAATCCTCTCATGGAAATAGGAGAAAACAGAAAAAAATCACACAAGTGTAATCATGTTCTATATGTGGATCCCTCCACCACACTAAACACTCTGAATGTGCGTACCAGAAATAAATATATATAAGCCTATCTGTAATCCTTGATGTCTTCATCAAAGTTTTCTTGTTTGAAATATTCCTTCCTCTAAGCAAACAGACAGGGTGTGCCTGTGTCGGGGCGAAAAAAAATAATAAAAAAAATATATAGACAGATTTTTGAAACCTTTGAATGGAGACCTGAATACACATGGGTCACAATAGACGTACAATCCTTATACACCTCCATCCAACATCAAAAAGGTGTAGAAACCTGCAAAAAAAAATTAAATTCAGACCCTGATCTCAGCACAGAGCATAATAATTTTATTTGTGAATTGATGACATTCATCCTCACACATAATTATTTAAAATTTTTAGACAGTTTTTATCTTCAGACGGTAGGGACAGCTATGGGTACTATTTTCGCACCCAGCTTCGTGAACCTTGTAATGGGAGGATGGGAACAACAATACATATATAACCCCTAACCCATACTCAGATAATATAGTCCTTTATAAAAGATATATCGATGACATACTCGTGTGGAACAGTAATATGGATAGCCTGAATCAATTCCTCTCCTATCTGAATACCAATGAATATAATCTCACTTTCACAGCTAAACTTGATACCTCACAAATGGAGTACCTAGACTTAATCTTGATGAACACAGGTAACACAGTCACTACCAAAAACTTCATCAAAACCGTAGACACAAATAGCTACTTACATTTTAAGATTGGTCACTTAAAGAAATGGTAAACTAACATCCCCTTCTCGCAATTTCAAAGAATAAAAAGAAATTGTAGCAATGAGGAAAACTGTTTCGAACAATTGGAAATTTAAGCAGACATATTCAAAAAGAGAGGTTATTTGGATAACTTGATACAAGGAGCAATAGAAAAAACCAAAGCAATTAATAGACTCGACCTACTGAAATATCATGAAAAAGAGAATAAAAAAGAGGTGATTTCATTTATTACTCAATACAACAGTGGCGAGACAAAAATTAGATCCACCATCAATAAACATTGGAATATTCTTAAAAAAGATCCAATCCTAAACAATATACTTCCGCACAAACCAGTTGTCATTTTCAAGAAAATTTAAAAGACATTTTAGCCCCGAGTATGCTTACTAATGAAAAAACAGTTACTAATGCACTCTCAGACATAAAAGGATTCTATAAATGCAGTCATTGCAATATCTGTAGATTTGCTAACCCACAAAAAAGAACCTTCAGTAACCACAACAATAGCAAAGAATACCAGACTAAATATTTCATTAATTGCCTCACCACCTCAGTAATCTATCTGCTTGAGTGCACTTGTGGCCTCAAATACGTGGGAAAAACCAAATGTTCATTAAAATTAAGAATACAAGAACATGTGAGAAATATCGCCGCCCTTCCATAACTTATCATTTTGAGATATATATATATATATATATATATATATATATATATATATATATATATACACACACACATAGATAGATAGATAGATAGATAGATAGATAGAAGCCAATTATAGGTCATGACTCCATGAGCAGCTAAGTGCATCTCCCCACAACAGACGACTCTCTAACAAATAAGCAGGGCTGGTTCTAGACCAAGTGGAGCCCAGGGTGAAAAGTTCTATGTGTATTATATATTGTAGTGCTCAATCTGTACAATTACATCAAAATCCATTTTTAAGTGTGTCACTTAATCCATGAACATTGTTAATTAGACCTGCTTTTCTTCTAGATTACTGCTTAGATGTGTAATTGTTATATTTAGAGATGATCGGTTAGAATTCTGAGAGATCCGACAGATCTGAATTTTCGGTTACTGAGTCGAACTGAGCCATGACTTGGTTTCTCACACCAAATTTGGGTCTGAAAACAGGCAAAACAAAATTCCTGGAAAAATGCGGGATCTTTCATGTTTTGGATTGAGATTTTCTATATATATCCCTCACTCCTATTCTCAGCTGCCATTATGGAATCGATAGCATGTGGGGAGCTGGTTTGCAATTGTGTGCTGATAAAGGGGGTTGGAAAGGCTGAAAAAGGCAATCAATGCGTATTGAACTAGCTGTGATTTTACTACAGAAAGCTTTACAGTTTATTACAGATCACAGAATTGTATGCTGATAAAGTGGCTGTGAGAGAGTGAAGAGTAGACAATCAGTGACTACTAGTTCTAATACTAGTATATTAGTAAACTAATAAGATATGGACAAAAACAGGGTGATGGTTGACTCTGTGCAGCACACCCTAAAAATAGCATAATTTTTACTTTTAAAATCCAATTGTTTAAATGTGAAAGTAATTGTTTGACGGGCAGTATAACACCCATCTGTACTAGTAAGCGACCAAAAAACAAGGTGCTCATTGAGTCTGAGTAACACAAAGAAACTCATTTTTTCTTGCCTTTAAAATCCAAATGCTTGACGGTGAAGGCAATTATGTGAGGGTCAGTATCATTTACATCTGCACCAGAAAGTGGCCAAAAATCTGTTATGAACTCCACAATCAGCGACCGATAACCCCCATACAGAACCAAGGGCGCAAGATGTATTTCACAATTAGAAGCCGCCTTTTCCGGAACCACACTCTTCACTGATACTCGGATGCCATTGGACTTGATCACAGTAGTGTATAGTTTTTAACAGCAGTGAGTGAGGTAAAGTCAGGGAAACTTGGAACTATGGAGTAACACACAGACAAAGCAAAACAAACAGGACACAAAAGAGGATGGTCAATTGGCAAGCCGAGAAAGAGGATAGGGGAGGTACTAGAGATAAATAAACAGGCAGAGAGTCAAGGGCAGACAGAGATCCAACAGCAATATCCAGTAAACAAAGTCAAGGTCAAACACACTGATTCCAGCAGCAGTAGATATACCAATCTAAATCTAAAGAAATTCAGACCTCAATTGGCTTGGTTAAAAGTATTTGAAATGGGGAATCTGGGGGGAGTTGTTTATTTGCTTGTCGTAAGGGAGTGGAGAGATCTCTAGACAATCCTGGCAGCGAGTACAATAGGATAAATTGGTAATGGACCAATTTGAAAAAGCATAAAGCTTCTCGACAGAGCATTTGCTTTCACTTTTTTGTTTCTGTGCCGGTACGTAATAATGAATGAAAATCTGGAGAAAAACAATGACAAATGGGCTATCTGGAGTTGAGCCTCTTGACGGGTTCTATATAAACAATGTTTTTGATCAGTAAAAATTGTGACCACATGCTTGACTCCATCCAACCAATGGTGCCATTCCTCATTTAAGTGCAAGCAGCTCTTGCTTCCCCACGTCGTAATGACTCTCTGCCAGTCCTGATATCTGATGCATCAAGTTCAACAAAGAAAGGTTCCTTTAAGTCTAGATAGATGTGCACTGGAGTAGTACAGAATGCTTCTTTAAATTTGATAAAAGCGTAGATGGCTCCCCCTTCTAAGTTATTGGAGCTACAATTGAGCAGAATCCTTGTTTAAATTTCCTATACTAGTTTGCAAAACAAAAGGAATCACTGTAATGCTTTTAGATTGGTGTGTTGTACCCATTCTTGAATGACTTTCAATTTAGATTGATCCATGAAGAATCTATTGAAAATCTACTGGAGAATCTACTGAGCCCAAAAAGGTTACCTCAAGAACCTCAAACTCACATTTCTCCATCTTCGCGAACAGATGATTCCCTTGAAGCTTTTGGAGTTTCTGACTCACATGGGAACGATGCATGGTGATAGAGCTAGAGTAAATTAGGATGTCATCAAGGTCAATGATGACAAACTTATTCTAAATGTCCCTCAAAACATTGTTAATAAGGTCCTGGAAAACTGCAGGGGCAACTCTGAGCCAAAAAAGCATTACTAAGTATTTGTAATGCCCTTTATGTCCCTCTACTTTATCTGGACCAAATTGTATGCCCCTCTAAGGTTGATTTTGGAGTGTATAACTGCTTGCTTTAACTGAATAAATAACTCTGAGATTGAAGGTTTTTCACAATTATCTGATTAAGGCCTCGGTAATCAAAACAGGGTCAGAGTCCTCCATCTTTTTGGGGATAAAGAACAGACCATTCCCAATTTAGATGGTCTTATTAATACTTTTAATTTTTTTCAGAAATATACTCCTCCGCAGCTTTAAGTTCAGGAGGAGAGAGTGAAAATAAACAGTCCTTTAGGAAGCTTGGATCTGGGAATTAGCTCAATAGCATAGTCGTATGCTCAATACGGGGGTTAGGATGCCTGCAGATTGTTTACTGAAAACAGCAGCAGTATACTGAAATGGAACTTTTGCCTCCAACAAATTAACCAAACATATGGATAAGGAGAGGCAAGACTGAAGACAGGATTCACTGACCATGGGTCCAGTCTATGCAAGGATTGTGGATGCTGAGTCGTTGGTATTCCAAGGTTAATGGATGTCCTGGAGCTTGAACCACTAGAAAATAAATGACTTCTGTATGCATGGCTCCTGCTGTGAGCTCTAGAGTGGTAGTTTTGAAATTAATGGATCCCCCTGACAATGGTATACTATCTAAGGTTGAGACTGAGATGGGAGTATCTATGGTCACTGCAGGAATGGCATGGACCTGAATAAATGTTACCGGCCACCCCACTGTCAATTAGGGCTATAGATGATAGTAAATTATTATTGGATTTAATTTTGATAGGTACATGTAGGGAGTTGGATATGATCCTGGAAAGACCTTGGTGTGCCTCCCCACCATTTACTAGGTCCAAGCATTTTCCTGGCTTTTGCAGACAAGTGGTTGTAAAAAAACACCATTGAAGCCACAGTACAGGCAAAGGCCCTGCAATCATCATTGGGTTGTCTATTATGAAGTGAGTTTAAAAAAGACAGTTTGCATGGGTTCTGGTTCATCATCAGAAGAGGAGGACTCATTGAAGGGGGTTAAATCCATGTGGTTACTAGGGCTGGATTGTTTTAGCTCCTGGGCTCTTTCTTGAAGCAGCCAATATACCTGAATGACAAGTCTCATAGAGGCTCACCAGGGTGCTTAGAAAGGGATATTGGGCTAAGACATCTTTCAGTCTTTCATTGAGTCCGACCTGGAACTGACTCCATAGAGCAGGGTCGTTCCATTCATTATTAGTAGCCCACATCTGGATTTATGTGCAATATTATTCTGCACCTTCCTTTAGATTGCGCAGGCTAACTTCTGCTGATGATATGCTATCTGGGTCATCATATAAAAGTCCCAGAGCTGCAAAGGATTTATCCACAAATCATATAGCCACAGCATCAGGGCTTAGACGAAAGGCCCAGGTTTGAGGATCTCAATGCAGTAGAGAAACTAAAAGGCCCAAATGTTTTACCTCCATGCCAGATAAAATAGGTCTCATATGTAAGTAAAGGAGACAGTTTTGCTTGAAACTGAAGAATGAGGCTCTGTTACAGGAAAAACAGTAAAAGAGAACCACAAATCCAACCTGGTTCTCCTCCCATTCTTTTCTCCAAAAAGAGTTCCATTATGCCGATTATCATATTACCTATTTTACTGATAGAGTGACATTTTTATCTGTGGGTTGTTATCCTATCAGGATTTGTTGATGCACTTTAATCTAACTGGATATTTTTAATTATTTTTCTTGTGTATTCATATATGGATATATGAGATTAGTATCTTTACTTATTTTTTTATGGAAGTTTTTATTAATTTTTAATAAATCATTGTGTGATATAGTCTAGAGATTGTGCGCCTGTTTCCACTATAGTTACAATTAATGCATAGTAAAATCCGTTTGTACGATTCTCTTTAATGTGGGTTATCAGGACAATCACGTTCTAGGCTCCAGCAATAGTCCACAATCATGTGTCTGTCCCATTGCCTTGACACCTTTCGTCCATCACCTTTATATCTTGATGTAACCTCTACCCTTGTTCCTCACTAAAATCACCAAGATTATCCTTAAATCTGTTTAATTTGCTTTGGAGAAAATGTACCTTTATGCTTTTATTAGTTCCCACATTTCTAAAGTTTGTGAGCATGTTTTGCACCAGTTCTTCATATTTGTCTGCATTGTAGTGAGGAATGTGATTTTGCTAACCTGATGCCATCTTGTTGCTTTATAGCCATTTTGTTCTGTTATAGCTTAAAGACAGATTAGATGCACCTGTTTTATAGGAGTAATTCATTATTTGCAAGGCTATGCTTATAACCTTGGACATAGCAGACAGGAGATAAGCCAACCCCCCTGGGGAGTATTCCTGTGTGATAATGAGAGAATATAGTAACATCTGTGTAAAAGGAGCATGAGTGGTTAAAACCTTTTGGGGCATAGTTTTCTGTAATACTTGATTTTTGTTATATTGATATGGACTTGTAACTAATAAAGCAGAGCTAATTGTACACTCAAACCATGCAGTGTATTTAATTCTCTCCAGCTGATGAGCTCATTGCTGATAGACTGTTTTAAAGTAATAAAATAATTCCTTCAGCAAAAGAGACTTTAAAAATAAAATTATATCATTGTTTATTTACAAAAGAAAATGCTTGCACTCATTTTCAATGCTGAAAACTCTGGTCTTTAACAGACCAGACATGTACTTTTTGTTCCAACAAAAAGTAGGTTGTACTATAATTTACAAATGTTATATTACAATTGGCGGAGAAAGTATATAGGCGTATCCTAATCCTGTTGAGTCTCCTGGATGCAATGGAGAAGTTGAAGAAGTCTGTGTAAGTCTTTGTTCAACATCTTTTGATTGGAAACTTCTGTTTTTTGAATAACTCCTTCATTCCTGTTCATATCCCTTTCATCAGCTCACACGAAAGACTTATATTGACATAATACCACATCAAATATTAATGATATACTAAAATAAGATAAAACAATATAAATATTTTCATGTTAATAAATTGTCTTCAAAATAAAATATCTTTGACAGTCCCACATTTGATAGCTCTCTAAACTATCACACAATATTATGATTGCGAGGTTTAATTTGTTCATACAATTCTGTAATTTCTTCCCCTATATTATTCACTCTCTTAATTTCTCTACTCAATGTTTTCTTACAAAATTTCAGCACTACTAGTATACATTTTAATACAAAATAAATAACTAACAATATTCCTAACATAAAAAAAAATCTTCCTAATGAATGCATCAATGATTAAAACCATGTACCAAGACCTGAAAAATTATTATTATATATTGTTTTTAATCTAACAATAAAAACCTTGTATCTACTGCAGATAATGTCATGTTATATATATATCTTTGCAAAATCTCCCTTTACTTTTATTACTTCATTCATATAATTGTCTTCTCTAGATTATGTTTCATTTGTCAAAAAAATAAATACAACTTTATGTTTCATACTTCATCTGTAATATTACACAGTAACCTCTTGTTTGTGCAGTAAATTAATTTAAGATCAATCTATGTTCTATTAACTATATTTTTTTTAAAAAACTTCTTTTGCAACATAACAAAAAGTTTCATCATACACATTTGATATTTTATCAATCAATGTAGCTAAACCTTGGATACAAACCAGTTCATATTTTTATGTGCAGTGCCTATAACTTTTAATATAATCCATACTTGTACACTAGTTGATTCACTAATAAGTTGTGATACTGGTTGTTATTCACTCTTTTCATCACTTCTTTCCTTTCTTTTTATATTCAAATATCTATTAAATACTTTTTCGATTCACTTTCCTTTAAATCATTTTGTGTAAATACATTAACAACTGGAATCACCTCACCTAGATAACATATTCTACCTTAATTCAATGGTATACACTTATATGCCTTACTTCCACATTTGTAATATATCTAATAAAATACATGGTATTGCTACATGTAATATATCTATGTATACAATATCTATAAACTTTCCGTGCTTGTTTTTCTCTAACTGCACTTTACAAACACCATCTTGTAACATTAAAATATTTTATTTCCATGCTAGTGTTCCCAAAGATCTCTTTGATCCAACATATCTAAATTTTAGATTTATTTTTAAATGCAGGACTTTTCCCAATTTTACCTAGATGTTCATTTCTCTCATCTATAGGTCTATTAGTAAAACTTATACATTTAATACTTTCAGTAAAAACATGTGGCAACAATTTTAAATAAAGAGGTCATGTTTCATTATATTTCCCAGCAACTGGTCTTTCCTCTGGCAAATTAAGCAACTCTGTAAGATTTAAAGGTATTGGCAACAATTCAACATATTTGTGTCCATGTAGTGTATGTGTACATATCCAACAATTAGTTTTATTGCTCGTCCTATCATACCATTGTACACATTTTCAGGAGGTTATTACAATATTGACATATACATATTTCAGTTCACAGTCTGTCATTACAATCTTCAGGTTTATCTCCAATTACTTATCTTTTAATTCTATCTTATATGTGTCATTATTGTATGTGTTATTAGTTATGAGTAGAATGAATGATGAAGACAGTTCTGATTCTCTATTTTTACGACTATATGCCCCCATTTCCTCAAAACCACTACCGGATCTTATCATCAGGTCCTCATAACCAAATATCCATTAAAAAAATAATAATATAAGGTATAACAATAAAAATAAATTATTTTATAGCGGTGACAACAATAATAATAAGGATATTTTCCTTTGACTTTTGGGTCAGATTCTTCTTCCTGAACCACATCTTCATCCAAGTCCTAGAACAAAATTGTTATATATGGTTCCAAAACTTTATTAGTCTCTGCGTCTCTTCGGGTCACTGTCGGATCGACTACCTTCTTGCAGTGGGATATGTGAATCCAAGTATCTTGTTTCAGCAACTTTCAATGCTGTGGTTATTCCCATCGATCTGTCAAATAACTAGAACATTAAAAATTTCTGACCATAACCTTTTTCCTAGTTGTATATACTGACAGTTTTCAACAGGCATTTGTAGTACAATCCTTTTCAAAGTCTCTTGTTGCTTTTGTAACTGCTTACTCATCTCATTCAGGTACTTAACAGTTACATCTTGAATGCATTTGAAAAGTCTCTTGCGGGTTGATAATAATATTGGGTTGTCTTCTGAACAAAATCTCATATGGTGAAAAAAATTAAATGGAAGTCTGGGAGTGGTTCTGATACTATAAAATATTAGAGAAAAAACCTCTAATTAAATCATCCCTGTATTCTACATCACTTTACTCAGTGTATTTTATATGCCATTAAATCGTTTCAGTAATGTATTTTTTTATTCTTTAGTAAAATACATTAAATAAAGAAACAAACTTACACATTGAAATGTGTACCTCTGTCATTCTCAATCATTGGTGATATACCATATCTATACACAAATTCATATACCAATTTATTTGCTGTGAATACTGCAGTGCAACTTGCAGTGGAATTACACTTCTATCCCACTTAGAAAACATATCTACAAACATTAGTACATACTGTAGACAATTTTTTTTTATTTGGATGAAGTCATTTTATATTACCTGGAATAAATCTCTGTAGGAGGAAAATGCGATGGTTCTACAGATATGGCTTTACCTGGATTCTTCCCTCAGGCAAATAAAGCATGAACCAGACTTTTTACCTGCATGAGAAGAGTAGCCAGGTGCATACCAGTAGGCCTCAAGTCCACACATACAATACTTATCTAAATGAGTCAGACCATAGGCTGCTTCTGCCAGTGCTGGTAGGTAAACCTTTGGGGCCACTGATCTATCTTTACCATCTTTCCATGTACCATTGGTATCTTGTACACATCCCTTCAGCTTCCAGAGGGCAGATTACTGTGAATAACAAAACTTTTATATTCTGATTAATTTCTGATCAGTAATTAACTGAAACAACAACAAATTCAAGTCCTGTCAAGAAATGTTAATTAGTAATGGACTTCTTACTACACCTATTGTAACTTCATCTGTCCTTTTATTACCTAATGCAATTGATCAGTATTACTTGTGGGATCTTAACACTTAATCACTACCTGCAATGACATTTGAATAGCATCTAGCATCTTCTTTACATGTTGAACATATGCTATCGAAGTACCTACTACAGTTAGACAATCTCTAAACCACCACAATGCACCAAATACATATCTACTATCTGTGTAGATGTTTAATACTTTTGCCTTGCACCAATTCACACACTGTTGTGAGTGCTACTTATATTCTATCTTATACATAACTTTCCAATCTCATTTTATCTATGATAACTACCATCTGCATATAAAAAAAATTAAAAAAATATTATACCTACTTCCGGTAAGTGTGTATCGTCAATGTCAGATCTAGCAGTAAAGGTTCTAGTCCAAAATTTTCATACACTCATAATTAGGCATTAATTCATCAAAAATTGCATATACTTATCAGTACTTTCATCCACACTCTGTGCATTCCCATGCACACTAATTAAGAACATAACAGTATTAAAGATATTACACCAACAAATAGTTAGATAAAGAAAAGCCATAAGATCTCATTTACAATTTACGAATCTGGCAGCGCAGACTTGTCATGTTTGTGCAAAATTCATGAAGAGCAAAACAGGATACGGAATAATTTCTGACTAAGTACTAGATATTTTACTTTATGTATGAATAATGTTACAGTCTGCCACTACTTTTAAACAGATTGACAATGATTGAACATCTATGTTTAAATTCATCACTATAATAAACAATAGGTCTTTGATAGTTTCCATGTAAACTCCAGCTACGCATCCCTAGAAAGATGTGCACTCATGATTTATTTAGCGACTAGTGCATATGCAGAATAACTCGCACACTTTCTGAGGAAAGATGTGTCAGTCCTTGGGTCAAGCAATAATCCAAATACTTAACCTGAACTGGCAAAATTGCAATTTATTTCTGGAAATCATATAGCCATGTTGATATAGGAATATTAACAGCTAACAATAGTGTCTACAAAGACTGTAAAAAACAAAACAAAAGTAAGTTATTAACATGTAAGATAAATACAAAATCACAGTGTGATATAAAAGTCTCAGGAGAATCAAACAATAAAATGAATAATTCACATAGATTGTAAGCTTGCAAGCAGGGCCTTCTCACTTCTTTATCTGTTTTACCCAGTTTGTTTATTAGTTTACTATGTTTGTCCCCAATTGTAAAGCACTACGGAATATGTTGGCGCCACACAAATAAACAATGATGATAATAGTTCAACATCTAAAGTTCTCTGCTTTTTTTTTTCTCAGAAATCTATACATGTATTTTTTTCTCTTCAAAGCCCATGTGCTGGGCACAAAGGAATTTTTCCACTAGGAGTGAAAGGTGTGGGGAATGGGTCTGTTTCTCCATCCGAACAAAAAAACAATGATAGAAATAATTCTTGTCAGCATGTAAAATAGTTACCAGACATTTTTTAGGTGTGGTTCACAATCACATTGAATATTTTTAAATTATTGGGCTATTAATTCTCTTTGTCTAAAAGATTTTAATTGAACAGTCAATAATGTATATTTCAAATCTTCCTGTTTCTTACTAATAATATATCACAATTAATGATCAACTCTAACTCCTACACCCTAGGGTTGCGATTTGAAGAATATTTCTCAAAGTTTCTGCTAAAACTTCAGCTCCAAAGTTTAACAGTCATTTATCTATGCTCTGCTATGTCCACACATATATATATATATATATATATATATATATATATATGTGTGTATATATATATATATATATATATATATATATATATAATATAAATGTCTAGTGGCGTGTGTTAGTCTGTCTGTGTGTGGAAAAAATAAAACCAAGCTGCAGCGCCACCTGCTGGGCGGAGTTATACACTGACCTACTAAATTCTTAGTGTATGTGGAAAAAAAAATTCAGAAAGGGCTGAAATTTGGTATACTAGGATGTTTTTAATTTGTTAATTTGATTTGTTAATTGTTAAAAGTGTTTATAAAGATTTAAAAAATATATATATATATTTCTTGAAGGAGAAGTGTCAGTTGGGAGTGGTTGGTGGTTGCCGGGGGTGACAGTGGGGAGTGGTTGGTGGTTGAGGCCTGGGCTATGGCCCAAATGCATGACAAGAACCTTTTTAACACCTTAAGTAGCTTGATTTGACTAGAATGCATGAGTATCATGCACGGGTTAACTTGTATATATATATATATATATATACATATATATATAAAATACATATACCCCTCTAATGTGACATTTTAGCCACATCTTATGCATAATAATCCTTAAAAGATTTACTATTCTTTAGCTTAATCATGAAAAGTTTATATTAAACAACTCACAGGAGAAATTACATAATTAACAACACAATGATATTAAATATTAGAAATTTTAGTATGATCAAAAATTTCATTCATGCACAGCTTTAGAATTATCCCAAAATTGAACAATGTCTCTCACATTCAATGAAATTTCGAATATGGCTTTTTGTATTTTTTTATCTAAAGTTACAGTTAACTATTTCTGATGTACTAAAACAGCCCCTGTGCCATCTATTGCTTACTTCTGGTATTGCAGCCACTCCCTATTAAATTATTTTTTATTAGGATAATTCTCCACAATTTTATTGTTATCTTGTGTCTTTTCAGACATAACTGTTTCAGAATCACCTAGATTAGATTCAGGTGACTGTAAAACACTTTTTTTTTTATCAGATCTTAGCTCTTTTTCTCTGTCAAACAATACTTTTATATGTCAATAACTTTGTTTTTTGATTTTTCAATTTCTCAATTTCTGTTTGCACATTATCCCAAATATTTTTATCAAAGGACTCTGCACTAGGAAACTGCTTATCACAATAATTAGTCATATTCATATAGCCTTACACAAATCACTCAAAAAACACACGTTTGTAACCCCACAGTTTTTCAAACATTAAACTTATTTTTTCTATCTAAACCTATGGACAATCTTTCTCATACTTCACTGAGGATTTATCCCCCGCAGTACATAAATCGCTCATTATATTTTATATTCATCTTTAATTTATTTTTATTTTATTTTAAGAACTGGACTCTGCAGTATGCAAGTCCAAATTTCTCAAGTTGAAATGCGTCCCGCAGTGCACATTTAATCGATAGTGGTCCCGCAGTCCCACTACCCAGAAAGTCCATTAGGCCTCACGTCTGAGAGATATCCTCAATCTGAACACTGTATTCAGTGACTACGTAGATTTATTAACTCTTTATTTGATCTCTTAACTTCTCAACACTCATTAACACACACTCATACTCAGATAAGCAGTTCACAAAGCAGCCTCTCCTGAACTTAGGCAAATATTTTTATATTGCCTACATTCCAATAACAGAAATACATATGATATGCTGTTTAGCAAAGTAGCAGACAGGAAAAAACAAACAAAAATGTAGCACTTTAAACTCCTACTTTTAAATTCTAAAACAGTTACTATAAACAAAAATAATAACCTAAAAGTTCTCATTTCTGCAACACAAATTTAATTTGAAAAAAACACAAGGTAACCAGTTTGCAATCTATCGTGTACATCTCTCTCTATTTCATAAGGATCGGCAATATATTTGAATCATGTTGAGGAATCTCAGCAGTGCGTCCAATTTTTAAAGTAATAAAATAATTCCTTCAGCAAAAGAGACTTTAAGAATAAAATTATATCATTGTTTATTTACAAAAGAAAATGCTTGCGCTCATTTTCAATGCTGAAAACTCTGGTCTTGGACCAGACATGTACTTTTTGTTCCAACTAAAGTAGGTTGTACTATAATTTACAAATGTTATATTACAATTGGCGGAGAAAGTATATAGGCGTATCCTGATCCTTTTGAGTCTCCTGGATGCAATGGAGAAGTTGAAGAAGACTGTGTAAGTCTTTGTTCAACATCTTTTGATTGGAAACATCTGTTTTTTTGAATAACTCCTTCATTCCTGTTCATATCTCTTCCATCAGCTCACACGAAAGGCTTATATTGACATAATAATACTACATCAAATATTAATGATATACTAAAATAAGATAAAACAATATAAATATTTTCATGTTAATAAATTGTCTTCATCCAAAATAAAATATCTTTGACAACTGACACTTACAGGTGAACAATCTGATTTAGATTCGACAATAGTTACCCAAGAAGTTCTTGACAACTGAGACATAATTGCACCAGGCAGAAGCTTTAACACCATTCATAAATCTTGTGACATTATAATCATTGATAAACTTATGAATTTGAGGATCATCAAAGATTCCAGCTTTTAGTTTTTCCATACATAGTCCAAGGAACAATCTACCAATGTATTTGAATCAATCTTTGTGCAAGGCCTTAGCATATTGATTCATTAGCCCCAGCTTGATAGAAAATGGTGTGAGAATTATTTTTCCCTGTCAACCAATTGACTTTATTCATATTTGGAACACTCTGTATATACAAATTGTCTCTACAACCACTTTGTATACAACTAGACTTATTTACACTAAATACATGTATACATATATATTAAGAGGACGAGAAACAAGAAAAACTTGCACCGCTCAACTGACTGCTGGTTGACCGATCAGTTATACATGGAGGGGGAATATTCTAGAAAGATCACGGAGTGAACACCAAGAATATACACTTGTCTCACCTTCTAGAATAATCTGGTAGATTCCCATATGCACATGTTATTATACCTACTCCCAGTAAGTGTGTATCCTCAATGTCAGATCTAGCAGTAAAGGTTCTAGTCCAAAAGTTATACATGTCCCCTATTAATTGAGGGAATCCATTATCTCAAGAACTAGGACCAAATTGAAATAAAGAATTACCTTTTTGTATTTAGCAACCATCCTTCGCTACTAAACAATTTTTTTGTTGGGCTGTGTTATTTATACATTCCATATTTATAAACATGGGCCTCCGGGACCGCCACTGTCGTAAATCTCAGGCATTCCATTTTACACTGGGGTTGTGCAAGGTGAGGGTTCCAGTCCCATCATCACTGCATTTTTAAAAATCCTGCGGGCCCTGTCCCCCGGAGGCTCAGACATCTCAGGCTCCAAACACCACCGGCCTTCTGGCATCAGACCAAGGGAACCCAAAACAACCGTACTAGGTCAAATGCTACACTTGACCTTAGCCAAAAGGACGAATTGAGATTGACATTTTAATCATAAACTGGACATTAGTATATAGATACATGGTAACTGGATGTGGATATACATGATAACTGACATATATATCACAGTCCCCTTGTTTGATTCACAAGGGCAGCATTACAGCCCACATCTACCATAATTGTAGCATAAACTTCCACTTAAGTAAAATAACGCACTTGAAAGCTCCAATCTTGGCTACTGATCAATGCTCTGCCCATTGAGAAGTGCATAATACTAGTTTTTGTTAGTATGAGTGCAGGCCACTTTCGTCTATCATCATCAAATAGTATTTATATAGCAACAGCAGATTACATAGTGCTTTACAATTGGCCATCTACTTCTCTCAATATTTACTGATGCCTTTGTCCATCTAATGAAATATGATTGTTACTGCCTCTTCGCTCTCCATGATGCATGCTGTCTAACATTCCAAATTTAGTGTATAAGTAGTGTTTCAACATTTCTATCTCTTTGACCTTACACTAGTTTTTTTATGTTGTTTAATTTATCTAATGAAATTCATGTCTTATCCTGACACACCCCATACACTGCACCCCACCCTTCAAAGTCTACTTGTTTGATGCACAAGAGCAGCATTACAGCACCGATTTACATTACTTGGTAGCATATAAGTAACACAAGGATTTTGAATATTTCTGCTCTTGGCTACTGATGAATGCTCTGCCTATCATGAAGTGCATAGTACTAGTCTTTGAAGTTTTTAGTATGAGTGCAGGCCACCTTTGTCTATCATCATCAACATTTATATAGCGATAGCGAGTTACGTAGCATTTTACAATTGGGTTTCTAATTGTATATATATCTACTGATGCCTCTGTCCATCTAATGGCATTTGATTGTTACTGTCTCTTTACTCTCCATGATGCATGCTGTCAAACATTCCAAAGTTAATGTGTGCATAGTGTTTCAACATTTTTATCTTTTGCCCCTTACACTCATTTTTTGCTGTTGTTTAGTTTATCTAAAGGCCTTGCTTCAGTTGGTGTCATGGTAGATTTATTTTTTTTTTAGAAAAAACAACACCTAATTGACGCTTAACAGGCTGTGCTACAGAGGATAGCTGCAAGGGATCTGCAATTCCCCCCAAAATAAGTAACAAGGCACAAAGTTTGAATCAATGAACACTGAACCACAAAAAGAATGTGTACTTCGGCTAATTCACAAATTAGCTCATTTATTAAGGTACTAAAATACAACATATAAAAATACAATCTTAAAAAACATTCCCTGGGTGTCACCCTTTACTCCTCTCGCTCTTTTGCCCCCACGTCCAATCCCTTGCCCAAGCCTGTCGCTTTCAACTGTGCAAAATCTCCCGCACCCGGCCCTTCCTCTCTCAGGATGCCACCAAAACAATCATCCATGCACTCATCATCTCCCGCCTTGACTACTGCAACCTCCTCCGCACTGGCCTCTCCCTCTCCCATCTCACCCCCCTCAGCTCTGTACGCGGCTGCAAGACTCATCCTTCTCTTATGCCGCTCCTCCTCTGCCTCCCCTCTCTTACACTGGCTCCCCTTCCCCTACAGGATCCTTTTCAAACGGCTTACTACCACTTACAAAGCTTTCTCCCAGTCTACTGCCCCTATATATCTAACCTCCTCACCATTCACACTCCTGCCTGCTCCCTGCGCTCAGCCAATAAACGTCGCCTCTCCTCCACTCTGATCACCTCTTCCCACTCCAGAATCCAAGTCTTCTCCCGAGCTGCCCTCCTTCACTGGAATGACCTCCCTCGCTCTATCCGTCTCTCTCCCAATCTGTGCTACTTCAAACGGGCACTTAAAACTCACCTGTTCCTCAAAGCCTACCAACCATCTACTTAACCCCTCATCTCCTCTGCTCATTCTCCCCTCCCTCCCCCGGCCCCTACTATCTCTCCACCTTGCATCACTGGCTCCCTTTTGTGCCTGATTTTGTTGACCCTCCCTTAGGATGTAAGCTCGTATGAGCAGGGCCCCTCTCCCCTCCTGTCTTCTTACCCGTTCTTCCGCTCCGTCTTTACTGCATGTGACTGCCCAGAGTTTCTGAAGTATTGGCACTTTGTGTTTTTTGTTCTGTACTGTTTCACTCTGTAGAGTCTACTGTTTGTACTGTGTACGGCACTGCGGAAACCATGTGGCGCCAAACAAATAAATGATAATAATAATAGTATTATTTAGATATAGCCTTAATATAAGACTTGCACATTAAAATATACAGTGCTATTCTTTAGAGAAAAAAAGGTGAATTTTTCATGAAAGTTGTTATTTAGTCCTTCTGTCACCAATAGATCCAATGTTCCATACAACTAGAACCTCAATATATTTTCTGAATTCAAAATATTACATCCTAAAGTGATCCGGAATCAGCATATTATTCATTCAAACAAAGCCGTTTGTTTACCAATATATAGTGGTGCACTTCATGTAAAATTCCACAAGTGTATAGTCCTCAAAATACACACAATATCATCAGCCGACTGCACAGGCTTGCTGCAGGGAGTATAACAGACGATCAATTTGGGCTGCGTGTATAGAAATTGCTTACCGGAATCGTGAAATTCAAACTAATCGTACAGCTCCGTGTCCATCTGGCAATAATACTCACGGTGTCCTCTGTGATCCTACAGCTGCTCTATAGCCCCTCCTCTGCTTCGCATAGATATGTGTTTTCATCTGTCCTTATGTTGTCTGTGCACAGATGTAGCAGCTCCTTAGATTTAATTCTCAGGCCAATCTCTATGATGGTATAGGTAAAAATGGCAAAATCATACCACTTGTTTAGAGCTCACAGATTTCGGGACTTCTCGATATCTTAATCCAGGCATCAAAGGAATATATTAAACCAGGCTGACGCGTTTCATCGCCTTAAAGCAATTGTGTATTTATATGTTGTATTTTAATAACTTAATAAATGAGCTAATTTGTGAATTATCCACAGTACACATTCTTTTTGTGGCTGCATTGCTGCAAACTTTGTGCCGAGATTTTTTTTAAGCCACTTGTTCTACATGTGGTCACTTAATGTCAAAAATGCCCCCAAAAAAACCTCACACACAAACACCTTTTTTCCCATTTAATACAGATGTCACTGCCCCACATAAAAAACTAGAAAAACTTAAAAATGTAAAAGAAATAAATAAAATTATTTTTTGTGTGATGCTGCTAATAGTCATACAGCAAAAGCACTCTCCACTAAATATACTACTTATTTCAGAATGATATCTACCTCAGTATATATTCTAGTACTATTGGCGCGCAGAGAACCTTTTAGTGTCATGGCCAAAAGAGTCCTTTGAAAACCCTTGTCTGCCCAACTATGACCCTGGGTAACCACAAGACTTTTGCTCCAGCCAGGACAGAGCTAGAGAACAGTGTAAGCTCACTCCACAACCACCAGGATAATCTTGCTGTTCACCCGTAGAGTCAGTTTAATTAACGAGGAACCACTGTTCCAAAAACTCGGGAACAACAATTTAGAAAGACAGACCCAGCTGGGGCAAGTGAACAGTCCATAGGCTTTTGGAGTTTAGTGGCCTCGATTTTAAAGTGGACACGCTCCTGCACTTGAAGCATGGCATAATATATATATATATATATATATATGATTTTTTTTTTCACTCCAGTTTTGGATCGCTATCGTTGTCTTGAGGGCCATTTTAGAAGAGACAGCATGTAAAGAGGAGGTTAGCTGCTGTGCTCTGCTCAGAAAATAGTGTTCAGGGTGAACCAGGGACATAGGAATGCAATAGAATCCTGTCATCATTTTAATGCAGTTCTGTAGATAATGGTCATCAACAACAGTTTGCTGATCAATTGTTTTTAATTTCAGTCTTAAAACACTTTACACAGACTAGTAGCTACTAGATGTTGTTAATTCATTGCATTGCATATATCTTATAGTAATAGACAGTATATACAGACTGCATTAGATAGATATCATTCTGAACTAACTAGTATAATCTCTGAGAAAAATTGTGCTTTTGCTGACTATTAGCAGCAGAATCCAAAAAACAAACAGATTTCTTTCTTTTAAAATTGAAAGTTGTTCTAGTGAATGTAATCTTGTGTGGGGCAGTGACACGTGAAATAATTTTGAAAAAAACTGGTTGTTCGCTTGTGAGATTCAGCAGCAGTTGCACACCCCTAAAATATTCAAAAAAAGCATAACAGCGTTAAAGAGTCTTAAATAAAACATATCTACTAGCTCACTATGGCAGAATTAAACAATTCAGACTGGGAATGGTATGTAAGTAATGGTAAGTTTGGCTGAGCTGAGCGAAACAGGTCGACGGTTCAGCTCAGCCAAACTTTATCAAAGACATGTTTGTCTTTGATAAAGTTTGGCTGAGCTGAACACGTCAGCGGTGAGTAGTAAGAGGAAACTATTATCCTTGTAGGACTTTGATGATGATGATGACTTTGGAGCATCAACTTATCAATTGTAAAGACTTTATCTGATCGGATTTACTTTATGAAGGCCATTGAACGATATACTATCCACTTCCAAGTAGTTCACACAACTTTGATGTCACGCTTTGCATGTGTAAATATTTGGGGAAAACGCCACGGCGCCTATGTTGCTGCTTAATACTACGGGTGCAGTGCCAGGTTTGACCAGCCCTAACACAGCAAGATCATGTTTCCAACTATTTACATTATTGGAAGTGGTTACAAAACAGTGGTAGGGATTATTCTTATACTTATTATCCAGATTATATGACAAGTGAATTGCATAACCATTCGTTAAGGCTGCCAATTCTGCCTATGCTGGTTGTTGTTGCTATATCCAGCTTGGTTCGTCGGGTCGTGTTATGACAGGATTGTGATCTGTTGATTTGACCCCCATTGGAAGGTCTGAGTTCATTTAACTGTTATTGCTCATTTCTGCTTTATATGATTGTGGATGAGTAAGATTTTCATCCTGTTCTATTATTAACAGTGTTATATAGATTGATTTTTTTTTATTAGAATTAATTATTGATGACAGAGTCTATTACGGGATAATTTTTATTTAATCCATATTGAGAATGGTCTTTTTTTTGTATTTGCCAATTGAGATATTTGTGTATTTATGTGATTTTATTATATTTTATATTAAATAATGGGAGTTACCATTCCCAGTCTGAATTGTTTAATTCTGCCATAGTGAGCTAGTAGATATGTTTTATTTAAGACACTTTAGCACTATTTTGCTTTTTTGAATATTTATCTTTTTGAGGGTTTGGCATCAACCCTTTATCTGTTACAGCTGCCGTGACTACACTACTGATCATGAACAGTTCAGCGCGTTTTTATTCTTACACCCCTAAAAAAGCTATACATTCTAATCGTTTCCATTTTCAACACTTTTATATTTTGGAAGGGTCATTCAGTGAAATCTATATTTAAAGAAGGCTAATTGTCAGGGTCAGCATGCAGCTAGAAAGGCTATATATTCTAATATTGTCCATTTTTCAACACTTTTATATTTTGGAAAGGTCATTTAGTGAATTCTATATTTAAAGAAGGCTGTTAGTGAGAGCCTAGCATGCAGCTGGACCCCTACAAAAAGGCTACATACTCTAATCTTTTCTATTTTTGCAATACTTTTATATTTTGAAAGGGTCATTCAGTGGAATCTATATTTAAAGAAGGCTGTTTGTCAGGGTCAGCACACAGCTAGATCTCCCCAAAAAGTTATATATTCTAATCTTTTCTATTTTTAAATACTTGTCTATTTTGAAAGGGTCAGTCAGTGAAATCTATATTTAAAAAGGGAGTTTTTCTTAGAGGATTTTTCTGGGCATTTTTGACATTCAGTGACCGCATATTGAACATTGCAGCAGCTGAAAAAAAATGCCATCTGCCATGCCACCAACTGAAGTAAGCCCACTGGATAAATTAAATAACAAAAAAAAAATAGTGTAAGGTGCAAGAGATAAAAATGTTGAAATGCTATGCACAAACTAAATTTGAAATGTTATACAGGCATTATGGAGAGTGAGTTAAAGTTTGTGAAAATCGCACCAGGAAAATCCTAGTTACTTCTAGGTAATGACAATTCAATTATTGGTATCCTCATAGTACATGTTCTAAATATTCTAAAAATATATGTCAAAAGCCCTAGAAGTGGTGCTCCCACACTAAATATTAGAGATTTAGAACAACAGAGAATCTTAGTGTTTCCAAGGGGCACTCATAGGATAGAATACAATAGTTATTATTGATTTTATTTAAAATATTATAGTTTATTGGTATACATTAAAATAACAACAAAAAATATTGGTAGAGCAGTGAAATATTAAAAAATGTATATGGCTAATTAAACCAGTATGATTAATATACTACTGTTAAGACTAGCATTCTCTGCTAGCACGCGCCGTTCCTTCTCTCGTGTATATAAATCTGGGGCTGGGTGAGTCCTTATGATCTTATGAAAAATTATATATCTAGATCATGTTGATTAAATACTGGGGCCTGAGTTGTAGTTCAATAGCAACTCTGTTTTATTGTAATCCCCTATCTCCGTATAGGAAGAGCACAGAATGAAAGGACTTATTTCCAATCTAATATCCCTATCCAGGTTAATGATGTCATATAGTTCTAGTCGTCCCAGTCAGCTGAACTGGAAGGTCATCATTCTATTTATATAATTCAAAAGTAACCAATTAGAACATAGATATGGTGTATCGTAAGATTCTATATAATTGTGACATCAGATTCTATTGGTTTACTTAGAAATATAGATGTCAACTAAATCTGGACTATTGGATTGCTGCTGCAAGTGTGCCACATCTTAATTAGGGCCCATCCTGCCTGTGTATCTATCCGATAGATCGCAGCCCTCTTGTTAGCACATTTGTATAGATGAGCTTCCTATTCCTAATCTATAGAGTAAGTAGCGTCCTTTCTAAGCTGTTTTGTCCCACCCCCAGTTATCGTAATTCTCTATTAGATTCTTTTTATAATGAGAGAGAGATATGAACAGCGCGTGAATCGCCGACGCGCGTTTCACTACGCTGAGCTTTTTCAAGGCTAACCCGAACTGTTCCGGCGTGTTTCCTTTATAGCGGGGGAACCTCCCCTTTGATGACGTATCTTTGAGCTCCGTTGTTAGTGTTATTAAGTATCAGTGTGCTGTTAGGCAAAAGTTGCAATTTTGGATGACGGATTCTTTGTATTATCATTTATGGTCTGACCTCATGGAGTTCCTTATTGGGTATTTAAAAAGGTAAGTATTCAAGGGTTGAGGAGTCTGTAATTATATGGTGACCTTATGCACTGACTTATCGTTTCTCTTTGTGATCAGAGGTGCTAAATAAAAAATAAAAAATATACAATAAAAAAATAATAAAATAAAAATATAAAAAATAAAAATAATAAATAATAAATGTGAGCAGAAGACATATATTCTTTGTGATACTTTCTTGTGTATTAACCATGTCTGATGTGCATAGATTATAGAAAGTATATCGGTGTTAATGATATATAGCGACTATTGTAATGTCACCAGAGCTGATACTTATTGTAAGTGAAATTCTTACTAATTCTTATCCTAATGATAAGACAGTTTTGATATATTGTGTACTGTTAATGTGATCATATTGACCCTACACTGCGTGATATCCTATAAAACTTATAGGGAAATTCAAATTGGTGTGGTATATGTGAGCAAAACTTTATCCATTGTGAAAATAATTGATGTTATAGTGACTCTATTTCTATAATGCTATCTTATATTGTTCAGTTTAAAAAGATAGAGTTTAGAACTGATTATGTGACTACTAATTAGTACACATATTTGGTGAAAACAACTCCTATTTGTGAAGATTCTATAAAAATACCGAAAAATTATTACGATCATTTAGGCCCTTTGGGGTCACACTGTTCATGAGAAAGATTTTTTTAGTTTCCCTTTTAAGAAGTTCCAAATTGATATTACCTCCTCTCAAACCCATATGTATCTGTTCCATGGCATATGCTTGTAATCCCTGTGGTTTTCCTCCATGGCATTTCAGAAAATGCTTGGCTACCGTAGTGATTTGTTTCATATTATGTGTATCTTTTTCAGCCCTTCTGATATTTCCTACGTGTTCTAATACCCTTCTCTTGAAGGGCCTGCTTGTCATGCCTATGTATTTCAGATTACATGGGCACGCTAGGCAGTAAATCACATTTAGTGAGTCACAATTGAGAAATTCTTTTATTTTCCATATTTTTTGGTATCGATCCTGGTATTCTTTTATATTAAGCATATATTGACATGCCTGGCATTTCCCACATTTGTAAAACCCTAAGGGTCTGTTGGAGAGCTTTTTGATTGGGGATAGGTTACTATGGACCAAAGTATCCTTGAGATTTTTTGAACGGCGCCATGTGATTGATATTTTGTTTCCTAAGATTTGATTTAGGTCTTCATCTGATTTGAGTACATCCCAGTGTTTCTGGAAAATTTCAGTGATCTGTCTCCACTCTGAACAGAAAGAGCCAATGAGGCGGACTTTATTATCCTGTGTTGTGGTTTTGGGGGGTGGGTAGATAAGACTATCTCTATCCCTCTTCAGAACTGCCCTCTCCGCCTGTCGTATAGTTTGTTTGTTATAGCCTCTCATTCGTAGTCTGGCCTTAAGTTCCTTTGTTCTATTAGAGCATACTTGGACGTCAGAGCAATTGCGTTTGACCCTAAGTAATTCCCCTTTAGGGATGCCCTTGATAACTGCTGGATGGTGGGAACTAGACGAGTGAAGGAGGCTATTTGTGGCCGTTTTCTTTCTAAAAATATCCGTATTGAGATGTCCTTCTACTGTTTTGGATATGTTGAGATCCAAGAAACTAATATTTGTTTCATGAATTTCTGACGTGAGTTTCAGGTTCAGATCATTATGGTTAAGTTTTTCAACAAATTCCAGGAAGAGATCCTCTTCCCCATCCCATAAAATCAGCACGTCATCTATATACCGTAGCCAGAGGGTAACGTGGGTGGTATATTGTTGGTTGTAATCAACAAAGACCTTCTCCCTTTCCCACCACCCCAAGAAGAGGTTGGCATACGTGGGCGCACATGCACTGCCCATCGCAGTCCCCCTAATTTGAAGATAGAACTTGTCTTCAAAGACAAAGTAATTGCAAGTCAGCACGAACCTCAAAAGATTTAAAATGAAATCATTTAGGTCATCTTTTGCTCTCATCTCCAAAAAGTATTTTACTGCTTGTATGCCCTGTTCATGTATGATATTGGAGTATAGAGACTCCACATCTAGAGAGGCCAATTTAGTGGTGTTGTTGATTGTGATGTTATTGATCTTGGCTAAGACATCCAGGGTGTCTCTTACATATGAATCTAGACCCGTGACATAATCTCGTAGTTGTGTATCTATAAATTTACTGGCATTTTCCGTAATATTCCCAATACCGGAGACTATTGGTCTGCCTGGTGGGTTCAATTGATTTTTATGAATTTTGGGGACCACATAAAATGTGGCTATTCTCGGATGGTATACCTTTAAATAATCCAGATCTGCACGTGCTATTACCCCTCTTGCATGAGCATCTTGTATAAGAGTGTCATATCTATTTTGGAAATTTGCGGTTGGGTTAAATATAAGCCGCTTATAACATTCAGTATTGTTAAGTTGTCTATAAACTTCTTTCACATATTGGTCTCTGGGCCATAGGACAATGTTTCCACCTTTATCCGATGGCTTAATTATGATATTTTCCCATTGTTCAATTTCCCTTAGGGCTTTCCATTCACCTTTGGTCAGATTAAATCTATGTCTGAATTCATGTTGTTTATGCTGATATAATCTGTCAAGATCCTTCGATACAAGATCTGTATAGGTCTTGACCTGTGGACAGATACTGATATCTGGAGTGAAATATGATTTCTTTTTATTCTTAGGTATTGTTTTCTCCTCTTTAGTTTCATTATTGGTGTCCAGAGGAAATATGGATGTATCTAGCTCCTCTAGTATTTGGAGTGCTATCATTTCCTCAGTGGAGTCCAGACCCTGATTTTCTGGATTGAAATATAATTCTGGGGTGGTTGCTTGTTCCCTTGTTTTAACATGGAAGAATTTTTTAAGAAGTAATTTTCTTGAAAAAAGGGTCAGGTCTCTCTCCCACTCAAATCTGTTCAAACTCTTTTGGGGTGAAAAGGAAAGGCCCTTTTCCAATAGAGAGGTCTGGTCTGATGTAATACTTATATCTGATAAATTAATGATTTTCATTGTGTCATTTAGTATCGTGGTCTCCTGTTGTGTCTCCTGGGGGGTAGAGGTGTACCCACTGGATCCTGGTCTTCCAGACCTTTCCTTTTTTTTGGTCTGGTATCTCTTCCCCCCCCTCCGTATCGGCTTATATTTACGATACCACCTCCTTCCCTGCGTCTCGGATTTGAATCTAAAAAATCTTTGATTGAGGTAGGGTTGTCTCTGGTTACTGGGGATTGGTCTGAGGTTTCATTACCTGATGACTCAATGTCTGATGTACTGTATCCTGATGTTACTCTTTTTGATTTGGGTATGTCCCATCTAAAGACCCTATTATTCGCATAGTCTTGTGAATCTCTAGTAAACTTTTGGCGTTTTTTGTCCATTATCATGGTTTCAAATTGGTCTAGTTCTTTTTTAAAAGTGTCATAGGCTTTCTGAAAACTTTCTATAGTTTCATATTGTCTCAGTTTTTCTCCCAATACTGCTATTTCCTCTGTATAGGATTGTAGAAGTAGCCTATCATGTTCCATCAGTATGAGAATTAGATCATTGGAACATTTCGTTAACACCTCTTCCCACTTCTTTTTAAGTTCTCCATTATATAGTTCAAATGCCGGATATATTTTTGGTCTTAGACCCCTAGGGATCATGTTCTGTTTTAAATAGTTGTTAAACATTATTTTATTCCAGAATACTTTCGTCTGTTTGTACATTGTGTTTTTTAGATCGTTCAGTGATTGAGTCCAATCTCCTACGGTTCTATTATAAGTTGATGTATTCCCAAAAAGTTCCTCATCCACATTACCCTGCCATTTCTCTTGTCTCTTAAGGAGATCATTGCTGATACTAAAAGTCGCCATGAGTCCAGTTCGGTATGGTTTGTGATAAATTTCCTGTTATAGGATATATGATGTGTCCTGTGCAGATTAGTTGAGTGGTGATCACTCATAGACCATTATGTTAGTTAAAGTTTGTGAAAATCGCACCAGGAAAATCCTAGTTACTTCTAGGTAATGACAATTCAATTATTGGTATCCTCATAGTACATGTTCTAAATATTCTAAAAATATATGTCAAAAGCCCTAGAAGTGGTGCTCCCACACTAAATATTAGAGATTTAGAACAACAGAGAATCTTAGTGTTTCCAAGGGGCACTCATAGGATAGAATACAATAGTTATTATTGATTTTATTTAAAATATTATAGTTTATTGGTATACATTAAAATAACAACAAAAAATATTGGTAGAGCAGTGAAATATTAAAAAATGTATATGGCTAATTAAACCAGTATGATTAATATACTACTGTTAAGACTAGCATTCTCTGCTAGCACGCGCCGTTCCTTCTCTCGTGTATATAAATCTGGGGCTGGGTGAGTCCTTATGATCTTATGAAAAATTATATATCTAGATCATGTTGATTAAATACTGGGGCCTGAGTTGTAGTTCAATAGCAACTCTGTTTTATTGTAATCCCCTATCTCCGTATAGGAAGAGCACAGAATGAAAGGACTTATTTCCAATCTAATATCCCTATCCAGGTTAATGATGTCATATAGTTCTAGTCGTCCCAGTCAGCTGAACTGGAAGGTCATCATTCTATTTATATAATTCAAAAGTAACCAATTAGAACATAGATATGGTGTATCGTAAGATTCTATATAATTGTGACATCAGATTCTATTGGTTTACTTAGAAATATAGATGTCAACTAAATCTGGACTATTGGATTGCTGCTGCAAGTGTGCCACATCTTAATTAGGGCCCATCCTGCCTGTGTATCTATCCGATAGATCGCAGCCCTCTTGTTAGCACATTTGTATAGATGAGCTTCCTATTCCTAATCTATATATTTTATATTAAATAATGGGAGTTACCATTCCCAGTCTGAATTGTTTAATTCTGCCATAGTGAGCTAGTAGATATGTTTTATTTAAGACACTTTAGCACTATTTTGCTTTTTTGAATATTTATCTTTTTGAGGGTTTGGCATCAACCCTTTATCTGTTACAGCTGCCGTGACTACACTACTGATCATGAACAGTTCAGCGCGTTTTTATTCTTACACCCCTAAAAAAGCTATACATTCTAATCGTTTCCATTTTCAACACTTTTATATTTTGGAAGGGTCATTCAGTGAAATCTATATTTAAAGAAGGCTAATTGTCAGGGTCAGCATGCAGCTAGAAAGGCTATATATTCTAATATTGTCCATTTTTCAACACTTTTATATTTTGGAAAGGTCATTTAGTGAATTCTATATTTAAAGAAGGCTGTTAGTGAGAGCCTAGCATGCAGCTGGACCCCTACAAAAAGGCTACATACTCTAATCTTTTCTATTTTTGCAATACTTTTATATTTTGAAAGGGTCATTCAGTGGAATCTATATTTAAAGAAGGCTGTTTGTCAGGGTCAGCACACAGCTAGATCTCCCCAAAAAGTTATATATTCTAATCTTTTCTATTTTTAAATACTTGTCTATTTTGAAAGGGTCAGTCAGTGAAATCTATATTTAAAAAGGGAGTTTTTCTTAGAGGATTTTTCTGGGCATTTTTGACATTCAGTGACCGCATATTGAACATTGCAGCAGCTGAAAAAAAATGCCATCTGCCATGCCACCAACTGAAGTAAGCCCACTGGATAAATTAAATAACAAAAAAAAAATAGTGTAAGGTGCAAGAGATAAAAATGTTGAAATGCTATGCACAAACTAAATTTGAAATGTTATACAGGCATTATGGAGAGTGAGCAGGCAGTTACAATTGTAATTAGATGGACAGAGACATCAGTAGATATTTAGACAAGTAAAACCCAAATTGTAAAGAGCTACCTAATTTGCTGTCGCTATATAAATAAATAAGGATGCTGAGAGATTGTCACGGAGCCTGGGTTTGGAATAGACCTCGAAGCCCCGCTCTAGATAGACTTACCATCAGAGAGGTGCAGAGTCTAATGGAAGAGAGGTATTCACCAAGGATACCTGCAAGGGAATATAGGCTTAGCTGCTCTCTAGCCACAGGTCTTGGTCCTCTAAGGGGGATTAGAGCAGGGTGAGATGGAACCGTGGATGGAGCAGGACTACTGGACGATAAATGCAGATGTTCAGGTGAACAGCAGTGAACCGAAGCATTGAGGTCTTTTGAAAGTGAATAGAAAGTGAACAGGACTGATTTAGAGGCACGAGATTCCTGCAACAATACCGCAGGTCTTGAATGTGGAACAGGTAACACAGGATACCAACTGAAAAGTCATAAACTGCAGAGAACTGTTGCACTGAGATGTAAAGTGAATAGCTTGAGAACTAGACCGATGATGAGTCACAAGGTTTTTGCAATAATACCACAGGTCTTGATCGTGGAACAGATAACACATGATACCAACTGAGAGGTTGTGAACTGCAGATACAGGATACCAACTGAAAGGTGGTGAACTGCAGAGAACTGATGCACTGAGATCCCTGGAAAGTGAGGACGGGACCGATAATGAGTCATGAGGTTCTTGCAATAATAACAGAGGTCTTGATCGTGGAACAGGTAGCACAGGATACCAATGTGAACACGGGAGCCAGAGAGAAGAGTGTCCTAACAGGTAAGGAGACCTGAAGATCTGGCAACTTAGTAGAGAAGCATGTGCTTTAAATAGACAGAGCTGACAGGCAATTAGCCAATCAAGAGATTCAGGAAGTTTTGAAAGACCAGGTGGGCGCATGCTCAGTTCCGACCAGCAAGTGAATGCAGGGAGTGAGAACCAAGGGAAACAGGTAAGTACAGTAGCCAAAATGCAGGTTAGCTGGTGCAATGTATGACTGAGATGAATGTGGCCTGCACCACTACTACAAAAATGAAAATATTAGCCACACAATACATTGCCAGAGTAGTCATGGGTTGCCAAGAGCATGGCTTTTACTAACTTGCCACTAGATAAATGAGGATGCTGAGAGACAAAGATATCTTGCACCCATAGTACATAGTACAAAAATTCAAAGCTTAGACTGCCAGAGAATTTATCGGTTGCCAAAAGCATGGCTTTCAATACCTTGGTTTACTTATGTTCTATGTCATAATGCTGTCTTCTGAATCAAACCATGGGACTCAAATATGTTTATGGGGAGGGAGGGAGGAAAAATCATTCCCCTGGGGTAAGCTTCATCCAACCCCCAGGTAAAGGGGACTGCCCGAGACCTGCAGCAGAGGTGGTTTCCAAGACTCATGTATATAAATATGGAATGTATATAAATTATATTGATATGTTATATTAGTGACGTGTAAGAAATATGTAAAAGAGACAGTTCAGATAGGCCAATAGTTCCCCTTTCCACACATGCAAGTATGTATAATAGTATAATACTTACATTGATGCTGATTTGGTTGCCCAAACATGTCTTGACAATGCAATTGAAAGTCCACATCCTGAGAAATTAACAGGGCAGATTTTGGACCTGACAAAGAATACATGTATAGTTGGAGATATGATGGATGATGATATATGCTATGTGATGAAGTTAGAGAGCCATAAAGTATGGTTAATAAATTTTAGAATTGAATTGGAGAAAGCAAAATGCACGGGAGGCAGATTTACAAAATCATTCATTAGGACAACAGTGGACAACTAGGGACAATGGCATTAGTAGACATTTAAAGATGATGAGAGGGGACAATGTTAAATGGTGCAAGTAAATATGGAATTGTCCTTTGAGTGAGGTACACCTGTGCCATAATGCTTTCCATCTGAATTAAACTAGAGGACTCATAAACTTTTATGTGGGAGGGTGGAAAAATTATTGCCGTGGGGTAAGCTTCGTCCAACCGCAGGGTAACGGGGACTGCCAGAGACTTGCAGCATAGGCGGTCTCCAAGAAGGGGTGTACTCACTCTGACACCAGAGCAATCTTGACGACTCATACTGCCGCTGCATCCCGGCTAGTGACAGGAAGCCGGTGCGAGTAGCTGTAATTAAATTAACAGGTAGAGGTAATTGGATGGACAGTGGTATGAATGAATAGAGTTAGACATTTTGGAACGTAAATAGATGTAGGTGTCCTGCACCCATACTACAAAAATTCAAAGATTGGGCATACAATACATTGTCAGAGCATTTATCGGTAACCCAGAGAAGGGCTTTCCTACCTTGTTTTCCTTATATCATCATCTTCTATTTATATAGCACCACTAATTCCGCACCGCTGTACAGAGAATTCACTCATATCAGTCCCTGCTCCATTGGAGCTTACGGTCTAAATTACCTAACACAGACACAGACCAAAAGAGACTAAAGTCAATTTGATAGCAGCCTTATATGCTCTGTGCCGTAATGCTGCCCTTCTTAATTAAACCAGGGGACTCGTAATCATTTATGTGGAAGGTAGGGTGTAAAAATCATTACCCCAATGTAAGCTTCATCCAACTTCGGGGTGACGGGGACTGCCAGAAACTTGCATCAGAGGCGGTCCTCAAGAAGGGGTGTACTCATTCGGACGCCAGAGCAACCGGGAAGCCTCACACTGCCGCTGCATCCCGGCTAGTGACAGACGCCCTGGTTGTAATTAAATTATTGCTGCCTCTTAAGTGGACGTGGGGGGCAGTCTCTTTGTCCCATTTCTCCTATCTCCGTGCTACTGATTCCTGGTCATAAGCTTTTATTACATTGAGTTAAGTCCAGGGGGCATCCAAGTACCTGTGAGTCTGTCCAACTCTACGTGAAAGGTGGCTGCTATATGTAAAGACATCTCCTACTAGTTCTAAAAGCTTATGATAGTTACTAGGAAGGCGTAACATTGTAAAGAATTATATCCTGGGACCAGTGATTTAATAGCAGTCTGACCTTTCACTGATATTAGTTGTTAACTGACTTGCATTGCTCTCTCAGCCATCATTTTTGTTTAAATAAAAACTGTGACCTTTATTAATTAATTACATTGATGTCCGTGTGATTATTTATTTATTAAATTACAGTAATGGTCTGAACATGTGAAGGAGGTTTGGGTGCAATGAAAGTGAGATATCAACACTATTCAGTTTATTAATTTACTTAATTAAATGAGAAAGAGCAAATGCAATGATGGCAAAGTTACAAAATATATTAAGACAGTTATGTTAATGCTGTAAATAGTAATACAGGGGCAAAAACTGCTCAAATTACATTATTTTACTTATTTTTCAAATTTTTTTTGGTAACCTTGTAGGAGCCGAACAGTATGTTGAAAGGCCTGATGACCGGGGGAAGCCACTTGGGTTAATTTACCCTTCAAAGTCGCCACTAGCTCATCCGGGCATCTTTGCAGCACATTCATCCCCAGGATGATGGGAGCTATGTTTTCTTCACAGGGGGCGGTGACAAGACAGCCTTGTCTTGGCAACAAGGTCGCTCCAATCTGGATGTCCGCTTCCCAATACCCTTCACATGCAATCTTAAGGCCGTTACTGGCGGTCAGGTGCAGCCAGGCTGGGGGTGGTGATAACAGCTGCTCTTTGCCCCAATACTTGTGGAATGTAGGGAGCCGGATGGTCGTAATCTGCGACCCTGTGTCAAGCATAGCCAGGGTCTCCACTCCATTAATTGTAAATGCAAAATATATAATCTGGGATGAGAATATGATTCTGGTTACAGCGGATGTCAAATCCCTGTACACCATCATCTCACACAATATAGGATTGGAATCAGTAAAAAGAAGTATGTCGGGGACTCTTATACACGGAGGAATTGAGGAAGTTTATTACGGAGGGAGTAGAATTTGTGTTATTACACAACTACTTCAGATTCCAAGAGGATTACTACTTGCAGTATGTCGGGACGGCGATGGGCACCAGGTTCGCCCCAAGCTATGCTAACATCTTTATGGCCAAATGGGAGGATGAGAATGTTTGGTAAGGACATGGTTTTGGGCGGACCTGGTGTCGTGGCGCCGATACATAGATGACGTATTTTTTGTCTGGAGGGGTTCAGAAGCTGACCTACAAACTTTCTTGAATCATCTGAATAATAATGAGTGTAACATTGAATTGACATTTCAATGTAGTAAGGTCAGTGTGAACTTTCTCGATATCACTGTGTATGTTGAGGACAACATCTTAAAAACTAAGACATTCCACAAGCCAACAGATACGAACAGCTACATAAATTACGATAGCAATCATCATCGTTTTTGGCTTGATAATGTCCCTTTGAGCCAAATGCTAAGAGTCACAAGAAATTGTACGGATGAGGATGTCTTCCAGGGACAGATAAAAGAGATGAAAGACAATTTTAATCAGAAGGGATATAGGAAAGAAATTTTGGAAAATGCAGAAAGAGTAGCAATGGGAAGAGAGAGGGAAAACCTTCTGATCCCAAAACACAAGAGTCTCAATCAGACAAACTACAAATGCGAATGGGCCTTTATTTCAAATTATAATTCCAACTATAGACTGATAGAAAAGGCAATTAGAAGGCATTGGCATTTGTTGAAACAAGATACCACAATAGGTAACATCATCCCGGACAAACCTTCTTTCATATATAGGAAGGCTCCCAATATAAAAGATAAGATCATTAGGAGTCACCTGCAGGAGGACAAAAGAACGTCTAATAGAAATAAAGGCTTTTACAGATGCATGCAATGTGCAGCATGCAAAACCTGTAAAATGGAACATAATAAAACTTCCACTTTATTTCTTAACAATAAAGAAGTCCATATAAAACAGTTCATAACATGTAATTCAAATAATGTAATATATGCCATCAAATGTAGCTGTGAGAAGGTATATATAGGTAGGACAACTCGTCCCCTCAAAATAAGGTTAAGGGAACATTTCTATAACATCCAACGAGGTTTAGAGACACATGCGTTGTCTCAACATTTCAAGCTCCATCACTCATGCTCAGACAAAGAGGTGATAGGCTTCTGGGGGTTACAAAAAATTGAAGCCAGTTGGAAATATAGAGACACCCTGTTGATGTTATCAAAGTCTGAGATGAGATGGATCTATGATATAGATACGCTCATTCCTAAGGGTCACAATGCTGACTTTGAGTTGAAATGTTTCCTATAAGAACATCTGTTTTTTACCCATGTACCTTCCAAGTAATTATGTTGTGCAATTTGTGGGTATAGTCCCACATATTACTGATTATGCATAAGTGATAGGATATTCCATTGTTAGTGCACATTAGTCTCTGACAAGTATTTGTTCTGACTCTATGTTTTTTTCCCCATGTTTTTTACCTATCTGTTCTGAGGTTGAATCGCTGGTTTTGGGATTCTGGTGCCTACATCTCATATTGTAATGTTTAGTGCATGTCACCGTTGATATGAGTTTATAGGTTTCATGTGTGGAGATTTTGGATGCCGTTTATGCCTTGCTAATAAAGAACTACAACCGGAAGTGACTCAAGCAGGAAGTAACCAAGCCTCTCTTTCGCATTCAGATGTCACTACTAACGGAAACAAAGGGAACGTTGGATCGTCGTATTTCTACATTTTGTCAAAAACTTTTTATTGTAAGGTGTATCAATATGCATATGTTTTATTTGTGAAGAGTTTTTATGCTGTTCACGCTTAGATATAGAAAAGAGCCGTAACCGGAAGTTACTCAAGTAGGAGACAGCCAAGCCTCTCTTTCGTATCCAGATAACATTGGATACGGATATAAAAGGAGAATGTGTTTGGTTCATTTTTATACCTTGAAAAAGACTTTTTATCACAAGTCGAAACGCGTTGGTTTGATTTGGAGGCGAGTGAGACCCGACCGAGTGGGACCTAATGGTGGAGTTCGCGGTGGTGATAGAATTTGTCAGTACTACATATCATTTGTGACGCGATCATATCATCTGCCCAAGGTACGGGTCCATTTGCACTTGTTTTTAACCCGCATTGTTTTTAATAAAGGGTATTACGCCAGATTTGTTCCTTTTCCTTTTGTTTTGGGGTGAAAAATCTGAGCACGGGGTCTGGAGAGGAGAAGGAATATTCATTGACTGTTTTAAGGCGTGATCATCACAGCATTTGAGTAAGCATACACCCATAAGGGAGGCGTCACGACCAGGGTGTTATCTACCTATAGAGCCACACACGGGACATATTTGGACCCATTATGTTATTTGTGGTTTAAGATATATGTCATACAGATTGCACTATCATTATTTTTTTGTTGGGTATATCAATACCATATATTTCAGATTACGGAAGGGACATATATTGTCTGTATCGATTCATACCCAATCAGCAGTGTACATGAAGGTTATTCCTCATTTACTGTGTAGAAGATTGTGTCAGACACGTCCATCATCAGATCCCTTCTCATGTGCGTAGAGACAGCGCTATATGTATGTATACAACTGTGTATTATATATGTTTAAATTGGAAGCATCAGTGGATCTTCAGTTACATATTTTGGCTGCTATTTGAGTGAAGCGCTACGGTGGCAGTTGCCTACAATACAACTATTTTTTCCCCTCAAGATAGATGATATTAGAAAGAATAATAATCTGAAAGCTCTTTTTTACAAGGATCACCACTAGATATATGCGCTGATCCCTGTGTTTTGGTTTTGGAAGTGCTTTTGGTTCTAAAACGTCTTCATGTTATAGTTTTGTTACTGGTTTTGTCCAAAAATCATGAAAGATTTTGGTTTTGGATCTGGATTTAATTAAAAATTGTGAAAATAGGTAAAATTATGTGATTTTGAGCTGTATTTCCTATTTTACTATTTATAGCATTAGCATCAATTCATAGTCATTTACAGTCTATTTTCTAATGATCTCTTCACAACTTTCCAATTTTTCACCAATTTTGCTTAAAGTCTGCAGCAAGGTGGCTGGCTAAAATTGGTGATAGAGTAGTGGCAAAAATGTATGGCAGTTTAATAAAACAAACACTACCTAGTTGCACAGCAGTGTGCCTAAAGTATCTACATACGGTCACTGAATGCTGCAAATTACATTCCTGAGTTTTATCAGCAGATTGACACTGGTAGTAAGAAGAAGAGGGCATTATATGGACAGTGGAATCAGTAGACATTTAAGGACATAATGTAAAATAGTGCAAGATAGAGTTGTCCTTGGGCCCAAGCACCGCCCTTCCCATTTGTTAAAAAGGACATGCTCATAGTTTAACAAACCACACACTTCAGTGTCAAGGATTTCACTTTTGTGGCTGAAGTGCTTGATTTATTTGGGCCCCCACAAAAGAGAGCAATTTAGTTGATGGCTGATGAACTGGAGAGAATAGATAAGGATTTTAACAATTTAGTAATGGGAAATTGGCTAACAGTGGTCATCTTCCTCTATGTTGATGACATCACCCTCATCATCATTCTCATCACTGATGTCATGATCATCATCCCACAATATTATTTCATCCCCACTGGAATCTACAGATTCTGTTTGCAATTGATGGCAATAACAGTGTTCCTATTAGTTCATTTTGTAGACCACCAGTTTTTCTAAATTTTTGGGAAGTAGTCTCCTCAAACAATCACTCACAATGTTCCCGGCTGCAGTAAACACTCTTTCCGAGTACACACTAGACGGTGGGCAGCTTAAGTATACCATAGCTAGTTTGCACATGGTGCTCCAAATTGCATTTTTTCCCTCCCAAAAGTCAAAGGGACCGTCTGAGATGCTAAGTTTTACTTTATCATTGAATAATCCTCCACCATTAGACAAGGTGTATCTGACTGAGACCTGGTGGAAGTGTCAATATATTTTGGCATTTCTTTTAAACATGGCTAGTTGTCATAACCTTTCATGTTGGTGTGCTGCTGTGTTGTTGATCCATCATCAGGGTGACTGTTAGAAAAGGGAAGTTTTTTTCTGGCCTTACCATTTTTTAGGAGAAGATGAAGGATAGGATGTGTCATGTGCAAATTGATTTGACAGGTTTGTCAGAAGGAGCTGTTTGCATTTGTGAAGATTTGTGTCAGTTGGAAAGAAAGAAATTACATATGATTTTTTTTAAACGGAGGATCAAGCAGGGTTGCCAAAATGTACTGATCCAATTTAAAGATGTTGCAGACCTTTGGGTCCTGGCAAAGTGAATAAAGAAATTGATCTATAAGGCTGACATACTTAGCAGAATCGCTACGTTTATCTTCTCCTTCAGCTGTGTTGGAGTTAAAATGTCCCTCCTCTCCCTAACTCATGGTTTGATGTGTAGGTCTTGATGGTTTTTGCTGCTCCTGTAGTTTCTGAATCATATAAAATGTGGATTTTCATCTTGTTACTGCCTCTTGCTTCAGTTGGTGACAATTTGCAGCAATTGCAATGTTCTACATGCAATCGCTGAATATTGAAAAATGGCTACAAATTTAATGGACCACCAACAGCATCTCCTGCACTGGCCTCTCTTTTTTTAAGAAATTCTGCACCACCAAGTTTATTGTTTATATGTTTGTTCAGTTATCGGCCACTCTGAATCCTGAGGAGAGTCTAAGTAGGATGAGCCATTTTTCTATCGCATTCCTGAGTTTTTACAACAGATTGACACTGGTATGTTTCTTTGTGAAACTAGCAATACAAAATGTATGATTGATGAATGACCTGGCATTGAGTCCTAGCTCTGCTATGCTGAAATGATGATGATGATGATGATGGTGAAGCTACTGGCGCTGCTGCTGTTGATGGCGATATAACTACCCAGTGGCCTGTCACCAATATGTAGTCTTTGGTTCGACTAGTACCGTTTGCCCACATATCCGTAGTTAAGTGGACAGTAGGTACAATGTCATTTTCTGCAATGTAATTACATGCTCCCATTTCAAATTGCAGGAATTTATGTGAGCTCCACCCTGTCTATGGAATTCCCTCCCTTGCACAATAAGACTTTACTCTGGTCTACAAACCTTCAAGTGTTCTTTGAAAACCCACCTCTTCAGGCAAACTTATAATACTTATAATACAACCACCTTCATAACCTCACAAGGTTAACCTATTACCACCCTTTACACAATTCACCCAAGACAACAACCCTCTGACCCCCTGATCAACATTGTTGTTTGACTGGATTATATAGCATAAGAATCAATTTTAACCTTTGCAATCTGGCGGGACCTAAATGCAATAATTAGACTTAACCCTACGTATCCAACTCCCATTGTCCCATAGATTGTAAGCTTGCGATCAGGGTCTTCTTACATCTTTGTCTCTATTACCCAGGATTGTTTACTGCTGTGTTTGTCTCCAATTGTAAAGTGCTTTGGAATTTTTGGGCTTTATATAAACAAATATTGATGATGATGATAATGATAATGAATTTCTAGGGACTGAATGACTTTTAGCTTAACCTCCCGGTACAGCTGAGTGATTGATGTTTGGGAGAAATGGAATTGAGATGGAATTTGGTAGCATGGACTCTTCAACTAAAATCTGATACATTGATTGTGGAAATTGGGCGCATATTCAATGCTAAGATAGCTGTCATGGCTTTAGTGATCTGCTGTGCAACAGGATGCTGACTGTTATACTTCCTCTTTCAAATGCTTGCTTCACAGACAATTATTTAAAATTATGCTTAATCTTCTTGGTCCCCTTCTGTATAGCTGTAGGTCTCCCAGACTCCTGGGAAAGCAGGCCACTCTCCCACCTTCTGATAACTTCCTAGTGAAGGGGGCAGGATGAGAGCCGTGACGTGATTCTCAGTGTATTTTATTTCCCGGAGGGAAAGAGTAAATGTTTTTTAAGTATGTACTAAATATGGCAATATCATTCAACAGACCTAGACGAATTTCCCACAGAGTATTTTTACAGCCTCTGAACTTAAATTATAGATATCAATTTCCCACTTCTAGTTCTCAGCAGTGCCAAACCACCAAATATCACAAACAAAAAAACATGCAGGATGAACACACAAGTATTGTTTCAGAGGCTTCTCTCCTTCCTTTTTCTAATAGTCAAACACTCAATAAATAGTAAATGCATCTCTCCTGGGGGTAAATGTATGAAGCTCCAACATCTGTAAGTTGCTGGACTTTGCAGGGGAGATTTAAAGCGGCAATGGCTTGCAAAAGCAAACTTGCCTTTACAAGCTATCACCGCTGTTAAATTTCCACTGAAAATTCGCCGATTTTCAGTCGGCTTACAGAAATTAGAGCTTCATACATTTAATCCCTGGTTGTTATTCCCGCCTCCCAGTGACAGAATGTGTGGGCCTGGCATTAGGACAGAGAGCTGTTGCTTAGAAAGAGAAAGCTTGGATCAGTTTATCACAATAGAAACAGTTGAGAGTGACAGTGGAAAGAAGACAATTAAAGTGAAGACAATTAAAGTGGTCAGCAGTCTTCAGAATGATTGAGATAGCCCCAGAGCAATGAAACAATTTGACAGGACTGGTGCTGAGTGTCCTAGAAAATTGAATCCAGTATTAAAAATGCATGAGTAAATACTGTTGACATAATTATATGTGTGCTGAAGCTAAATTTTAAAAGTAAACAATACTGAGAGAAAAAAATGTGTGCTTAGGCATCATATTAAAAGCAATGCTGAAACAGTTAGATTGTCTTTGTTCAAAGGAGTGTCAGACAAAAATGACAAGTTTCTGTTTAGAAAAAAGCTTATTTAGCTGGTGTAGCCTACAGCTAGCTCATTGTTACCTGTTAAGCTCAAGGTCTAATGAGGTGCTTATACCACTTTCATATTGCCGCCCCGGCAATATCCCGGGTTTTTCAAGCCGGGTTTTTGCAGGGGCTCAGAGCGTCCCAGCTCAGAAACACCATTCATACTGCACCTCGGACATGGGAATTTCCCGGGTTGACCCCATTCATACTGCACAAGTCTGTGCCCTGGCAATTTGTGGAAGTCATCACCAGAGCAGTTTTCATTGGCTGAAAAATGGTGATGTCATTGAAAGGTGACTGGTTAATGCTGGAACACAGCATTTATATGTCTCATAATCTGGGGATGTGATGATTCACGCAATCAATATAATAATGTGTATAGTATTTGGGATCTAAGTACCTTTCTTCATCACTCAGCGACTGAACTTATCATTCGGATTCCTGCACAATATTTACAAAAAGGTATGGTAAGAAGGTGTGACCAATGTGTAGACTGCAGCAGAACATACTCTCAGGCCAGCCTTCCAACACGCCTTGACAATTCATTTTGGCAAGATATTGTGATTTAAAGCTGCAGGGATAATAACTATTGGTGCTTAGAATTTAATTTTACTCTATGGTAATAAAACGAGGCAGCAACTTGACATGTACATTGAGCTTTCTTCTTTGTGACCCCTCTGTGGCTGAAGAATGAGCATTATACAGCTGCAGGGACTGGCTAAATGACCTTTAATTGTTGATGACCTTTATATACTACTTATATTCCAAATTTAGTGTACTTGTAGCTCTATTCTGGTTGATGTTCTTAATTTTCTCACAATCCAAACCCAATTACTACATTTTACTCTTTCCCCTTTTAATAAAGAATAAAGAAAACTGAGAGGTCACCTTCAGTTCCAAAAAATGTATGTACACAGCACAGTAGAATCACTGTGAGATATGCTGCACACAGATCTGTACTATAAAACATACCCCTCACCATTGCCCCACAGTTCTTCATGATTCACTGACAGGCAGACAGCCAATCATCATGTTTTCTGTGCAACCCGGGTTGAAAAACCCGGGTTGCACCATTCATAGTGCAGGCAACCCGGGTCCGACCCGGGAATTACCCCTCGATAAATCCCAGGTTAAATACCCGGGTTTTTAGACCCGGGATTTTTGACTTGTACCATTCATACTGCACCAAGACCCGGGTCGTTTGAGCTCGCCCCGGCAAAAACCCGGGATTTTGGTGCAGTATGAATGGGGTATTAGATAGATAATGCAGCTGCTCATTAGTGATACTTCTAGAAATACGTTGAAATATAATATTACCCCCATCTAATGTATTTTTTGCTTTAGTCTGCTTAGCCTTGAGATATGTACTTTTCTATTTGTTGGCATAATGCCATTTATTATGCTCTTGCGCAATCATGATATCTCTACATAATCTGAACTTCATAAACTGATGTCTTTGTTCTAGTAAATCAGAGTTTTTGCAAATAACAGACCTGTGTATACTTCACTGACTCTCCGGCTGGCCATATTAATCTGATCACTGACCACTCAAGAAATATTGCTGTCATCTTTGGAGGTCTAGTACCTGGATACCCATAACATCCAACGGTCCTGGCGCGGATCCGTTGGTCACCGGACGACAGAATGCAAAACCGCGGTAAATAAAACTTAGTCTACTCTGTACATTTTCTGCCCTGTGTACTGCGATCAGTCACTACTTCCTGAAGTATCTGGTATTGTGAGTCTCAGTGATGAGAATCTTTTTAATGTGCATATTATTGTTATTAGGCTATGATTGAGTGAATGACTAAACAAGTTACATTTTGGATTGTTACATGTTTGTCTGTGCTCATGAATTCTAGTCATATATGTCAGACTGGTTTTAAGTGAGTAGAAATAGATTGTACTGAAGGCTCTGTGTTGTTGTCCTGATAATACTATTTGCAATAGTCCTAGCATATTGCATAGGAGTAAGAGCAAGAAAGGTACACACAGCACCTAGTTTGTTTTTATAGATAGTGAGATTTAAATACGTCATGACCTGTCAGAATTGTATTTGTAGAGTAATCTTAGTACAGAATTCACTGTCAGAATGGTATTTATACCACATCACTGGATGTGATATACATACTTGCCAACTCTCCCGGACTCCCGGGTGAGTGTGGCAATCTCCCGAATTCTGCCCACTTCACGAGGAAGTGCCCCACTTCCAAGTGAAGTGGGCAGAGTTAGCTCCCGCCCCCCGCTGTCAAATGATGCGTTTTGCGTCATGCCGTCCTCCCATGACAGGCTCCCGGAAACCAATTATTCAAAGTTGGTAAGTATGGTAAATTGTCAGGTTAGCTCACGAATAGAGGAGTGAGATCCTGCTGTCTTAATAGGTATTAGCTAGACTTCCCTAGAGGCGCAGAGTCTAACAAGGTGGAAGGTATTCACCAGAGAATCACGCAAGGGAATTTGGGCTTCAGCGGCTTCCACCCTGCAGGTCGCAGCCCTCTAGGGAAGTTCCCAGTGAGACAGATGGAGAATAACTTAATAACAGAAGAAATCCAATTCAGACATCAAATGGTGATAATAACGATTACCACTTTATTGTAAAATATAGTACAAAGTTCACTGAAGGTTGAGTAAACTGCAGATAATGATAACGATAATATACAGAGAATAGGAACCAACAATGAAATTCAATAATGCAGACTGAAGGCCAATAGCAAATCACCACTATACCACTGAGGAGGGGAACATTAAACAAAGTTCAGTGAAGTACTGGAGATTAACAGATCAATGAAATCCAAATGCAGCAGCGATGAATCACAGCTCACTATAAAGATGTAAACGAGCCAGCATAGACAATGATGTTGATAGAGTAGATCGCAAGTTTCGTTCCCACGGTTAAGTGAAACAAATATACTGAGGTCAACAGGGTCTGATATATATTCCATAGACAAAAAACCTTATGGTTTAACATGTCCGATTAAAGTTCCTTACACACCATCTAAAACGTAAAAAAAACCTATTGAAACTCTTTCACTCAAACTCCAAAAAGCAATGAAATTACGACGATTAAGGCAGAAGCCTTAATGGACGTGTTCCTTGAGCAATACAGACATGGTATGTCATCACATCCTGCGGTTAGCTGCAGATTCAGCACTATAATGTAGTGAGATTGCTGTCACTCACAAAATGGTGGATCTGCTAATTCACAGATTTGTGTGTTCTCTGGAATACACACATACAGTACTAATACATTTTCTTAGTTTAGCTTTATCGTAGTTTAGGGCCTGGGTGTAGAAAGAGACAGTAAAGCAACTTCATAAAAAATTAGAACTACAAAACAACAATAGAGTTAAATTAAATTGATGTATAAGTCTCTACTTAGCTTGGTTTTTAGTAAGCAATGTCTGACATTACATTCTTTCACAACCCCTAAGCTAACTTTTAAGGATACAACAATTCTCTATCACATGCCACCCTGCCTCCTAAATTATTACATGCCCCTCCCACTGCCAACCAGGTTCTCTCACTTGACACCCACTTTTCTCACATGCCATCTTCTGCTCATCAGCCTTTCACGCAAATGGGTCCTTGCTGACCAGCTACTTTTTATATGCCACCACCTATCAACTAGATTTTTTCTCACATGCCACTCCCTGACCATAAGCTTCTAATATCAGCCCTGCACACCAGCTATTCTATCACATGCCACCTCATAACCAACAGCTTTTCGCTCACGTTACCCCATGTCTACCAGCTTTTCCCTCACATGCCACCCAACTCACATGCTATTCTCTCACATTACAACCTCTGCTCCGCCAGTGACAACTTCACAATTCAAAGAGCCTTCTCCGATCTCTGTACAAAATAGAGCCTTTTAGTGAAACCTGCAACACAAAAAATCTTCTAGTGACCCCTACACATGATAGAGAATCCCATAATAAAGAGAATCTTCATCTGACCGCTGCACAATAGGTAGCGCCTTCACTTATCCAATTACAACACAAGGAGCCATCATCTGGCCATGCAAAACACAGAGTGCCATTCTCTGGTCCTTGCACAATACAGAGAGCCATCTTCTGAACCTGCACAACACAGAGAGCCATCCTCTCGCCCCTGCACAACACAGAGAGCCTTCCTCTGACCCCTCCACATTACATAGAGCCATCCTTTGACCCCTGCACAACACAGAGAGCCATCCTTTGACCCCTGCACAATATATAAAGCCTTATTCTGACTCCTGCACATTACATAGAGCCATCCTCTGACCCCTCCACATTACAAAGAGCCTTCCTCTGACCCCTGCACAACACAGAGAGACATCCTCTGACCCCTGCACTATACATAAAGCCTTCTTCTGACCCCTGCACAACACAGAGAGCCATCCTCTGGTCCCTGCACAACACAGAGAGCCATCCACTGACACCTGCACAACAGAGAGAGCCATCCTCTGACCCCTGCACAATACATAGAGCCATCCTCTGACCCCTGCACAACACAGAGAGCCATCCTCTGACCCCTGCACAATACATAGAGCCATCCTCTGACCCCTGCACAACACAGAGAGCCATCCTCTGACCATGTACAACACAGAGGTAATCCTCTGACCCCTGCACAATACAGAGAGCCATCCTCTGACCCCTGCTCAATATATATATAGTCATCCTCTGGCCCCTGCACAATACACAGAGCCATCCTCTGACCCCTGCACAATACATAGAGCCCTCCTCTGACCCTGTACAACACAGAGGCCATCCTCTGACCCCTGTGCATTACATAGAGCCATCATCTAAACCCCTGTGCAATACACATAGCCATCCTCTGACTCCTGCACAATATATAGAGAAATCCTCTGACCCCTGCACAATACATAGAGCCATCCTTTGACCCTGCACAACACAGAGAGCAATCCTTTGACCCCTGCACAATACATAGAGCCATCCTCTGAGCCCTGCACAACACAGAGAGCCATCCTCTGACCCCTGCACAACACAGAGAGCCATCCTCTGACCCCTGCATAATACAGAAAGCCATCCTCTGACCCCTGCGCAATACATAGAGCCATCCTCTGACCCCTGCACAATACATAGAGCCATCCTCTCACCCCTGCACAATACATAGAGCCATCCTCTGACTAGAAAACTATATATCAGAAATGAAAAAAAATAAAAAAATAAAATATATATATATATATATATATATATATATATATATATAGTGAAAGAACAAAATGAGAACCCTATGGGGATCAAAATAATGAAATAAGCATATCAAAACTTTTGATATGCTTATTTCATTATTTTGAAACGAAAAGACAAAATATATATGTGCTCTTAGGGGGAATTGAACCCACAACACTATGTTATCAGAATAGTGTATATATCATCATCATCATCATCATCACCATTTATTTATATAGCGCCACTGATTCCTCAGCGCTGTACAAAGAACTCATTCATTCATCAGTCCCTGCCCTATTGGAGCTTACAGTCTAATTTCCCTAACACACACACAGACAGACACACACACACAGACAGAGAGAGAGAGAGATTATGGTTGATTTGTAAGCAGCCAATTAACCTACTAGTATGTTTTTGGAGTGTGGGAGGAAACCGGAGCACCTGGAGGAAACCCACACAAACACGGGGAGAACATGCAAACTCCACACAGATAAGGCCATGGTCGGGTATTGATCTCATGACCCCCGTGCTGTGAGGCAGAAGTGCTAACCACTGAGCCACCGTGCTGCCCCGTAAATATATATCAATTGAGCCACAGCTCCTGATGTAAGTCTATGGGCAAATGTATCTTATATGGAAGAAAACTATATATATCAGAAATGAAAATAAATATATATATATATATATATATATATATAAAACAAAATAAGCGAGAGGGGGCGCCACATAGTATAATACTGTATGTAACAATACAGACTAATGTACCAAGTAGTAGAAATAAAGATCACCACGTGGGTACTGACACACAGGTTGAAGTGAATCAAAAATAAGTGCACTCAAGAGTACCAGCACCATGCAAATATAATATGCGTACCAGATATAAAATCTTTAAGGCTTATCTGTTAGTATCCTGTATCATCAGGAGCTCAGGTTTTTCTCCCAAGTCAGTGTTGTCTCACACAGCGATAGGGGTACAGAGCTGGCACTTCATATGTCCACAGTAACCAATTTGTAAAATAGAGGAGACTCACATAGTGTGATATTGTATATCCACACATTTATTTTGTAAAACAATATAGGTGTAAACTTACATAAAACACTTCAAAAAGATCTTATCTGGGTATCTTTGTAAAGAGCCTAAACATTAGGAACATCAATGCAGGCTCACCAACATATTGCTGGATTCTGGCTCACCAACATGCAGCTGGACTCAGTAATCACATCAGAAACAGTCCTCAACGCGTTTCGTCTCATGTAATAAAGACTTCATCAGGAGGAAATACAAGTATGTGACTCTCTAATGTCACAGATATAAATAGTATGCGCCGTGCCATCTTGCGCATGCGCACAAGCGGCGTCTCCCGGCGCTTTGCGTGGGGACGTCAAAGACGTCAAGACTGGACAGTTTTTTTATATCAATCACCCAACTTTATAAACACCATATAAATATGACAAACAGGACACACTGTGGTTGCTAAGCAGCGATAGCGCTATAAACTAGATGACATATGTGTAAACTACTAGTTAGTAGTGATTATAATTGTAAATATAAATATAAAATAACATCAAATAAGCCATCTAGGTAATATTGGTACATAATAACAATAACAAACCCCAATAAACGAAGCATCTATTTAAACAGATTGGAAAAGCTATATGATATATTTAACAGTTATATAACATAGATGTAGCTGTGTAATAATAGGAAATATTAGCCCTAGTATGGACACCTGCAGTATGTACCTATTAACCCTAGTATGGACACCTGCCGTATGTACTAATATAACCGCACATAGAAATATATATAAAAACCTAAAAATATACAAAAATATAAAAATATAAAAAATAAAAAAATATATAAATATATCTCTCTCAAGCATCATGTAAACATATATATGCATACATAAACAGAAATATAGCAACAAGAGTACACAAATTCATGACGTAATAGCCTAAATAAGTATTGGAACACCCTCATATGAATAATAGGCTAGTATTCAGATAAAAACTACAAGAAGGGAGCTATTTCATAATTATCATTAAACCCTGATGGCGTGAGGGTACCCAATGAATAAATCCAGAACATCTCCCTCTGAGATAAAAGTTTATGTAAATCTCCCCCTCTATTACCTAATTTTACATTCTCTATGGCCATAAATTTTAAATATTTAGGATCCGATTGATGGAACTCCTTAAAATGTTGAGAAACTAAGTGACTAGTTACTTGGTTTTTAATGTTTCTCACATGTTCCTGTATTCGGATTTTTAGCTGTCTTTTAGTTTTACCCACATATTTATAGCCACATGGGCATTCTAGAAAATATATGACTGATGTGGTTAGACAATTCATTAGTTGTTTGACAATAAATTTCTTCTTTTTATCATGACTAAAAAACTCTTTGTTGATGGGAGCTGTATATTTGCAAATATTACATTGGTTACATCTAATGCTCCCTTTGATATCTAAAAAAGTAGAGGGGTTCTTAGTAGAGGTAATACATTTCAAATGACTGGGGGCCAGCATATCTTTCAAACTGAGACTCTTTTTAAAAATAATCTTTGGAGAATCCGGAAGAATGTCGTGTAGGATAGGGTCTTTTTTTAAAACATTCCAATGTTTAGATAACACTGATTTAAATTTGTTATCATCACTACAAAAGGTGGTAACAAATGAGACATCCTCATTTTTACTATCAATCTTTTTTGAGTAAGACAAGATTTCTTGTCTATTAAGTTGTTCTGTTTTCTCCATCGCGTTATCAAGTAGTTTTTGAGGATAACCTCTCTTTGAAAATCTTTCCGAATAGATATTGAGTTGTTCTTTGCAGTGAATATCAATACTACAGTTCCTTTTAATGCGGTAAAATTGAGAATAAGGGATGTTAGTCTTCCACTTCTTAGCGTGGCAACTCTTAAAATGTAAGTAACTGTTAGTATCGACAGGTTTAATAAAGTTTTTAGTAATAACCCCATCGTCCTGTGCAATAAGTATCAGGTCAAGGTATTCAATGCTGATAGGATCATATTTCATTGTAAATTTCAAATTATAGTTGTTTTCCCCAATATATTGAAAAAATTCATTCAGAGATTGGATATCTCCTTGCCAAACTATTAAAATATCGTCTATATATCTTTTAAATACAATGATATTATACGAATAAGTGTTGGCCCTATATATATACTGCTCTTCCCAAACGCCCATTAGTAAATTCGCGAAGCTAGGCGCAAACGTTGTACCCATTGCAGTTCCGCACAATTGTAAATAAAAGTGCTCAAGAAATTTAAAATAATTATGAGTTAAAATAAATTCAATTAAATGGCAAATAAATGCCTTATGTGGATTGGATAGGGAAACATCCAAATCCAAAAAGTATTTTGCTGTTTCAATGCCTTTTTTGTGCTCAATGGACGTGTATAATGACTGAACGTCGATCGTTACCCACAAATAATCACTGCACCACTTAAAGTTTTCAAATGTTTGTAGCACATGTGCAGTATCTTTTATATAAGATTTTAATTTCAAAACGTATTTGTTAAGAAACATGTCTACATACTTTGAGATTTTTGACGTCAGAGACTCGATTCCTGCTATAATCGGTCTCCCGGGTGGATCAACTAGACTTTTGTGAATTTTAGGCATATGATAAAAAATGGGTATAATGGGATTGCTCATCATTAGGAATTGAAACTCGTCCTTGATGATAATTCCATCATGTAGAGCTTTAGTGAGTAATTCTCTGAGAGAGTCAACAAAATCATTAGTAGGGTCTTTGGTAAGACGGGTATAAGAGGCTTCGTCATTTAATAGTCTCATAGCTTCATTAATGTAGTCACAACGGTTTTGTATGACAATGCCACCTCCTTTATCAGCCTGTTTGATTATGACATCCATGTTTTTCTGGAGGTTTTTTAAGGCTTTGTTTTCTTGAAAACTAAGATTATTATTAGTATGAGAATTAGTATCTGAATCACACAAATCTGATGTGATTAATTCTTGGAAAATTTCTATATGTCTACTCTTCGATTCAAGTGGGAAGTACTTAGAGGAAGGTTTAAGGCCTGATTTAGACTGAGCATTGTAATTTGTTATAACAGCTTGGTCTTTCTTAGCAAAATGTCTTTTCAAAGTTAGTTTTCTAACAAATTTATTAATGTAGATTTGGAATTTATTGGGTCTTTTTACAGGAGCAAAGGACAATCCTTTGCTTAGTACTGATATCTCTGATTTATTTAGTACATGGCTAGATAGATTGAAAATTCCTTCACGTTTAAGACTTTCATGGTTCATTACAGAAATCTCCTCTTTTGGGGTCTTGAGGCCTCCCCGTTTGCCTCTCCTTCGTTGTATCTGCGTTTTAGAGGGGATGCTAGTTTTATATTTTCTCTGAGAGGTCGTTTCCACCTTTCTCTTGGGGTTAGATCTGGGGATAAAAAACTCTCGTTGTCGCTGTCAACACCTTCTAAGGCAGAAAACCTATTAGTACCATCTCTAGATTTAGGAAATTTTCTAGTCTCATAATTAGGAGTTTGAGAAACCTTAGGTTTTTTATATGGGACAGTGTTCCAACCTACTTTATCATGGGGTTGATATTTCCTTAATACCTCATTCTGGGATCTATTCCAGGTTTTTATTCTGTTATTCTCATAATCATGCTTATCTCGTGCAAATTTCCTTTGTTTGATCTTAATAACATCAGTTTCTACTCGTTCTAGTTTTTTGCTGAGAACCACCTCATTTTCAGGGAAAAAAACGTTCTCTTTATGAGTTTCTAAGATTTTTTCTTTTTCAATAATCTCATTTTCTAAACTTTGAAGAAATTTCTTTTTTTCACATATAATCAATTTTATGAGTTTCCTAGAACAATCATGTAGAATTGAGTCCCATTCCTTATTGAAATGAGAATCATCAGAAGAGAAAGTGGGTGATTTGTTAATTCTCAAACCTCTTGGTATGCGATCAACCTTGATATAATTTTCCAAGGTATTCACATCCCACCAAGCTTTTGTTTCTTTAATCAGGGCCTTTTCAAGGTCCCAGAAAAGATTATCAATATCATTTTGTGGCTCTTGTGGAATAATATTATCCCCAAAAATTTTTTGACAATGTTCAAATCTTTGATTCACCCTGTTCCCTGTTTTCCACATATTGGGTGTATAATAATACTGTCTAGACAGAGTATGCAGCTAATATCTAGATCACCAATAGCGCAATACAAATAACAAAATACAATAGATAATACAGCGCGTAACTCTAGGTAGACAAATAGATATGGATTAAATGTCTCTTTGGATAAACGAAAGTCCTATGTTCAGGCGGCTGCCAAATCCCCACAAGGCCAGATGGTGTACTGGATAAAATCTAAAACAAAATAAGCGAGAGGGGGCGCCACATAGTATAATACTAATACAGACTAATGTACCAAGTAGTAGAAATAAAGATCACCACGTGGGTACTGACACACAGGTTGAAGTGAATCAAAAATAAGTGCACTCAAGAGTACCAGCACCATGCAAATATAATATGCGTACCAGATATAAAAATCTTTAAGGCTTATCTGTTAGTATCCTGTATCATCAGGAGCTCAGGTTTTTCTCCCAAGTCAGTGTTGTCTCACACAGCCGATAGGGGTACAGAGCTGGCACTTCATATGTCCACAGTAACCAATTTGTAAAATAGAGGAGACTCACATAGTGTGATATTGTATATCCACACATTTATTTTGTAAAACAATATAGGTGTAAACTTACATAAAACACTTCAAAAAGATCTTATCTGGGTATCTTTGTAAAGAGCCTAAACATTAGGAACATCAATGCAGGCTCACCAACATATTGCTGGGATTCTGGCTCACCAACATGCAGCTGGACTCAGTAATCACATCAGAAACAGTCCTCAACGCGTTTCGTCTCATGTAATAAAGACTTCATCAGGAGGAAATACAAGTATGTGACTCTCTAATGTCACAGATATAAATAGTATGCGCCGCGCCATCTTGCGCATGCGCACAAGCGGCGTCTCCCGGCGCTTTGCGTGGGGACGGTCAAAGACGTCAAGACTGGACATATTCATATGAGGGTGTTCCAATACTTATTTAGGCTATTACGTCATGAATTTTGTGTACTCTTGTTGCTATATTTCTGTTTATGTATGCATATATATGTTTACATGATGCTTGAGAGAGATATATTTATATATTTTTTTATTTTTTATATTTTTATATTTTTGTATATTTTTAGGTTTTTATATATATTTCTATGTGCGGTTATATTAGTACATACTGCAGGTGTCCACTAGGGTTAATAGGTACATACTGCAGGTGTCCCATACTAGGGCTAATATTTCCTATTATTACACAGCTACATCTATGTTATATAACTGTTAAATATATCATATAGCTTTTCCAATCTGTTTAAATAGATGCTTCGTTTATTGGGGTTTGTTATTGTTATTATGTACCAATATTACCTAGATGGCTTATTTGATGTTATTTTATATTTATATTTACAATTATAATCACTACTAACTAGTAGTTTACACATATGTCATCTAGTTTATAGCGCTATCGCTGCTTAGCAACCACAGTGTGTCCTGTTTGTCATATTTATATGGTGTTTATAAAGTTGGGTGATTGATATAAAAAAACTGTCCAGTCTTGACGTCTTTGACGTCCCCAACGCAAAGCGCCGGGGAGACGCCTCTTGTGCGCCATGCGCAAGATGGCGCGGCGCATACTATTTATACTCTGTGACATTAGAGAGTCACATACTTGTATTTCCTCCTGATGAAGTCTTTATTACATGAGACGAAACGCGTTGAGGACTGTTTCTGATGTGATTACTGAGTCCAGCTGCATGTTGTGTGAGCCAGAATCCAGCAATATGTTGGTGAGCCTGCATTGATGTTCCTAATGTTTAGGCTCTTTACAAAGATACCCAGATAAGATCTTTTTGAAGTGTTTTATGTAAGTTTACACCTATATTGTTTTACAAAATAAATGTGTGGATATACAATATCACACTATGTGAGTCTCCTCTATTTTACAAATTGGTTACTGTGGACATATGAAGTGCCAGCTCTGTACCCCTATCGCTGTGTGAGACAACACTGACTTGGGAAGAAAAACCTGAGCTCCTGATGATACAGGATACTAACAGATAAGCCTTAAAGATTTTATATCTGGTACGCATATTATATTTGCATGGTGCTGGTACTCTTGAGTGCACTTATTTTTGATTCACTTCAACCTGTGTGTCAGTACCCACGTGGTGATCTTTATTTCTACTACTTGGTACATTAGTCTGTATTGTTACATACAGTATTATACTATGTGGCGCCCCCTCTCGCTTATTTTGTTTTAGATTTTATCCAGTACACCATCTGGCCTTGTGGGGATTTGGCAGCCGCCTGAACATAGGACTTTCGTTTATCCAAAGAGACATTTAATCCATATCTATTTGTCTACCTAGAGTTACGCGCTGTATTATCTATTGTATTTTGTTATTTGTATTGCGCTATTGGTGATCTAGATATTAGCTGCATACTCTGTCTAGACAGTATTATTATACACCCAATATGTGGAAAACAGGGAACAGGGTGAATCAAAGATTTGAACATTGTCAAAAAAATTTTGGGGATAATATTATTCCACAAGAGCCACAAAATGATATTGATAATCTTTTCTGGGACCTTGAAAAGGCCCTGATTAAAGAAACAAAAGCTTGGTGGGATGTGAATACCTTGGAAAATTATATCAAGGTTGATCGCATACCAAGAGGTTTGAGAATTAACAAATCACCCACTTTCTCTTCTGATGATTCTCATTTCAATAAGGAATGGGACTCAATTCTACATGATTGTTCTAGGAAACTCATAAAATTGATTATATGTGAAAAAAAGAAATTTCTTCAAAGTTTAGAAAATGAGATTATTGAAAAAGAAAAAATCTTAGAAACTCATAAAGAGAATGTTTTTTTCCCTGAAAATGAGGTGGTTCTCAGCAAAAAACTAGAACGAGTAGAAACTGATGTTATTAAGATCAAACAAAGGAAATTTGCACGAGATAAGCATGATTATGAGAATAACAGAATAAAAACCTGGAATAGATCCCAGAATGAGGTATTAAGGAAATATCAACCCCATGATAAAGTAGGTTGGAACACTGTCCCATATAAAAAACCTAAGGTTTCTCAAACTCCTAATTATGAGACTAGAAAATTTCCTAAATCTAGAGATGGTACTAATAGGTTTTCTGCCTTAGAAGGTGTTGACAGCGACAACGAGAGTTTTTTATCCCCAGATCTAACCCCAAGAGAAAGGTGGAAACGACCTCTCAGAGAAAATATAAAACTAGCATCCCCTCTAAAACGCAGATACAACGAAGGAGAGGCAAACGGGGAGGCCTCAAGACCCCAAAAGAGGAGATTTCTGTAATGAACCATGAAAGTCTTAAACGTGAAGGAATTTTCAATCTATCTAGCCATGTACTAAATAAATCAGAGATATCAGTACTAAGCAAAGGATTGTCCTTTGCTCCTGTAAAAAGACCCAATAAATTCCAAATCTACATTGACATTAATAAATTTGTTAGAAAACTAACTTTGAAAAGACATTTTGCTAAGAAAGACCAAGCTGTTATAACAAATTACAATGCTCAGTCTAAATCAGGCCTTAAACCTTCCTCTAAGTACTTCCCACTTGAATCGAAGAGTAGACATATAGAAATTTTCCAAGAATTAATCACATCAGATTTGTGTGATTCAGATACTAATTCTCATACTAATAATAATCTTAGTTTTCAAGAAAACAAAGCCTTAAAAAACCTCCAGAAAAACATGGATGTCATAATCAAACAGGCTGATAAAGGAGGTGGCATTGTCATACAAAACCGTTGTGACTACATTAATGAAGCTATGAGACTATTAAATGACGAAGCCTCTTATACCCGTCTTACCAAAGACCCTACTAATGATTTTGTTGACTCTCTCAGAGAATTACTCACTAAAGCTCTACATGATGGAATTATCATCAAGGACGAGTTTCAATTCCTAATGATGAGCAATCCCATTATACCCATTTTTTATCATATGCCTAAAATTCACAAAAGTCTAGTTGATCCACCCGGGAGACCGATTATAGCAGGAATCGAGTCTCTGACGTCAAAAATCTCAAAGTATGTAGACATATTTCTTAACAAATACGTTTTGAAATTAAAATCTTATATAAAAGATACTGCACATGTGCTACAAACATTTGAAAACTTTAAGTGGTGCAGTGATTATTTGTGGGTAACGATCGACGTTCAGTCATTATACACGTCCATTGAGCACAAAAAAGGCATTGAAACAGCAAAATACTTTTTGGATTTGGATGTTTCCCTATCCAATCCACATAAGGCATTTATTTGCCATTTAATTGAATTTATTTTAACTCATAATTATTTTAAATTTCTTGAGCACTTTTATTTACAATTGTGCGGAACTGCAATGGGTACAACGTTTGCGCCTAGCTTCGCGAATTTACTAATGGGCGTTTGGGAAGAGCAGTATATATATAGGGCCAACACTTATTCGGATAATATCATTGTATTTAAAAGATATATAGACAATATTTTAATAGTTTGGCAAGGAGATATCCAATCTCTGAATGAATTTTTTCAATATATTGGGGAAAACAACTATAATTTGAAATTTACAATGAAATATGATCCTATCAGCATTGAATACCTTGACCTGATACTTATTGCACAGGACGATGGGGTTATTACTAAAAACTTTATTAAACCTGTCGATACTAACAGTTACTTACATTTTAAGAGTTGCCACGCTAAGAAGTGGAAGACTAACATCCCTTATTCTCAATTTTACCGCATTAAAAGGAACTGTAGTATTGATATTCACTGCAAAGAACAACTCAATATCTATTCGGAAAGATTTTCAAAGAGAGGTTATCCTCAAAAACTACTTGATAACGCGATGGAGAAAACAGAACAACTTAATAGACAAGAAATCTTGTCTTACTCAAAAAAGATTGATAGTAAAAATGAGGATGTCTCATTTGTTACCACCTTTTGTAGTGATGATAACAAATTTAAATCAGTGTTATCTAAACATTGGAATGTTTTAAAAAAAGACCCTATCCTACACGACATTCTTCCGGATTCTCCAAAGATTATTTTTAAAAAGAGTCTCAGTTTGAAAGATATGCTGGCCCCCAGTCATTTGAAATGTATTACCTCTACTAAGAACCCCTCTACTTTTTTAGATATCAAAGGGAGCATTAGATGTAACCAATGTAATATTTGCAAATATACAGCTCCCATCAACAAAGAGTTTTTTAGTCATGATAAAAAGAAGAAATTTATTGTCAAACAACTAATGAATTGTCTAACCACATCAGTCATATATTTTCTGCCCATGTGGCTATAAATATGTGGGTAAAACTAAAAGACAGCTAAAAATCCGAATACAGGAACATGTGAGAAACATTAAAAACCAAGTAACTAGTCACTTAGTTTCTCAACATTTTAAGGAGTTCCATCAATCGGATCCTAAATATTTAAAATTTATGGCCATAGAGAATGTAAAATTAGGTAATAGAGGGGGAGATTTACATAAACTTTTATCTCAGAGGGAGATGTTCTGGATTTATTCATTGGGTACCCTCACGCCATCAGGGTTTAATGATAATTATGAAATAGCTCCCTTCTAGTAGTTTTTATCTGAATACTAGCCTATTATTCATATGAGGGTGTTCCAATACTTATTTAGGCTATTACGTCATGAATTTGTGTACTCTTGTTGCTATATTTCTGTTTATGTATGCATATATATGTTTACATGATGCTTGAGAGAGATATATTTATATATTTTTTTATTTTTTATATTTTTATATTTTTGTATATTTTTAGGTTTTTATATATATTTCTATGTGCGGTTATATTAGTACATACTGCAGGTGTCCATACTAGGGTTAATAGGTACATACTGCAGGTGTCCATACTAGGGCTAATATTTCCTATTATTACACAGCTACATCTATGTTATATAACCGTTAAATATATCATATAGCTTTTCCAATCTGTTTAAATAGATGCTTCGTTTATTGGGGTTTGTTATTGTTATTATGTACCAATATTACCTAGATGGCTTATTTGATGTTATTTTATATTTATATTTACAATTATAATCACTACTAACTAGTAGTTTACACATATGTCATCTAGTTTATAGCGCTATCGCTGCTTAGCAACCACAGTGTGTCCTGTTTGTCATATTTATATGGTGTTTATAAAGTTGGGTGATTGATATAAAAAAACTGTCCAGTCTTGACGTCTTTGACGTCCCCACGCAAAGCGCCGGGAGACGCCGCTTGTGCGCATGCGCAAGATGGCACGGCGCATACTATTTATATCTGTGACATTAGAGAGTCACATACTTGTATTTCCTCCTGATGAAGTCTTTATTACATGAGACGAAACGCGTTGAGGACTGTTTCTGATGTGATTACTGAGTCCAGCTGCATGTTGGTGAGCCAGAATCCAGCAATATGTTGGTGAGCCTGCATTGATGTTCCTAATGTTTAGGCTCTTTACAAAGATACCCAGATAAGATCTTTTTGAAGTGTTTTATGTAAGTTTACACCTATATTGTTTTACAAAATAAATGTGTGGATATACAATATCACACTATGTGAGTCTCCTCTATTTTACAAATTGGTTACTGTGGACATATGAAGTGCCAGCTCTGTACCCCTATCGCTGTGTGAGACAACACTGACTTGGGAGAAAAACCTGAGCTCCTGATGATACAGGATACTAACAGATAAGCCTTAAAGATTTTATATCTGGTACGCATATTATATTTGCATGGTGCTGGTACTCTTGAGTGCACTTATTTTTGATTCACTTCAACCTGTGTGTCAGTACCCACGTGGTGATCTTTATTTCTACTACTTGGTACATTAGTCTGTATTGTTACATACAGTATTATACTATGTGGCGCCCCCTCTCGCTTATTTTGTTTTAGATTTTATCCAGTACACCATCTGGCCTTGTGGGGATTTGGCAGCCGCCTGAACATAGGACTTTCGTTTATCCAAAGAGACATTTAATCCATATCTATTTGTCTACCTAGAGTTACGCGCTGTATTATCTATTGTATTTTGTTATATATATATATATATATGGGGAAAGAATAAAATGAGAACCCTATGGGGATCAAAATAATGAAATAAGCATATTAAAACTTTTGATATAGCTTTTTCGCTATGTAAGAGCAATTTGTTTTATGTACGAGCAATTTGTAATTGAGCTGCAGTGTGAGGCGTTTGTTGCCTCTATTAAAAGCCCCTTTTTATCACATTTGTCTGTGATTAGGTATGACGGCATTACACTATTGTGGTTATGTTTGAGTTTTAGTCACTCCGGAGTTGTGCCACTGTCACATGGTTTATGAGGATTTCCTGCCCGAATCATCATTCTGTGGTCCAGTGACCCATTAGAGACAGTACCTAGAGAGTACTCATCAGAATTTATATCAAGCTGTTATTATTTGAATCTCTGGTACGGGAATGATACATATGTGGAATATACTTCTTATGTTTTACATTTAATGCACTATATTTGGCGCCCCTTCTCACTTTTTTGTATTTCATATTGTCACTTACCGGACCGTGAGTGCCTCTGCTCTTGTACGTGGTTCTCTCTCTTTCCTGCCGGCGCCTGTCCTGAGCCGCGGCCATCCGCCATCTTGGTAGGACTGCGTATGTGCAGGATCCCTGAACTCTCATGACCTTGCTTTTAACTTAATTGGTGGATCAATCACCTCTCCCTATTTAAGGCACCTGTGGCCTTTGTATCGTGGCCTGATCTTGATTGTCACTCCCTGTGAGTCTCTGAAGGTGTTCCCTGTGTCCTGCTCGTTACTTCAGTTTCCTGCTGGATTACCTGCTCTGCTCATCGGCGGTTCCCATACCCGCTACAGACTCCTAGCTCTCCTGCTCGTGTCTTCTGTTTCCTGCTGGATTACCTGCTCTGCTCATCGGCGGTTCCCATACCCGCTACAGCCTCCCAGCTCTCCTGCTGTGTCTGCACCAGGACAAGCCTCTCTACTCAGCGGCGGTATGCATACTTGTTATTGACTATTAACTGTTATCCTGCATATCTGCCTTGGACAAGTTTCTCTACTCAGCAGCGGTATACATACCGGCTATAGACTATTAGCTGTTATCTTGCATATCTGCTTTGGACAAGCCTCTCTACTCAGCAGCGGTATACATACCCGCTATAGACTATTAGCTGTTACCCTGCATATCTGTTTGGACAAGCTTCTCTGCTCTCCAGCTGTATACATACAGCCATAGACTATTACTATTACTCTACTTATCCGCACCTGGACATGTCCTCACCTCCTCGCAGTGGTACAACTTGCTATCCGCAGACCACTGACTTCCCCGCTACCTACCTGCACCTAGACAAGTCTTCCCATCACAGCAGTGGTACAACTTTCTATCCGCAGACCACTGACTTCCTCTCTACCTACCTGCACCTGGACAAGTCTTCCCATCACAGCAGTGGTACAACTTGCTATCCGCAGACCACTGACTCTCCCGATACCTACCTGCACCTGGACAAGTCTTCTCATCACAGCAGTGGTACAACTTGCTATCCGCAGACCACTGACTCTCCGTTACCTTCCTTCACCTATTCACGTCCGCCCGGCTCTTTTTGGTTGATACCTAGTGCCCATGACAGTAAGATCAGGCCATGACAGACCCAGGATCGGAACCAACAGCTAGGGAGATGCTGCAACACCTGGTTACTCGGATTGAACAACAAGATGTTCGGCAGCAACAGTTGTTCCAATGTTATCAGGCTTTAGCCACCCGAGGAGACCCTGTGCAAAATGTATCAGCTACTGTTGATCCTCCAGTATCTTCTTCTTCCCCAGTGCCATCCCAGGTGTCTACCGTTTCTACGCTACACCTGCCTACTCCCTCTAAGTATGATGTAGACCCGAAAACCTGTAGGGGCTTTCTTAACCAATGCTCCATTCATTTTGAACTCCAACCTCACAACTTTTCTACTCATCGTGCTAAAGTGGCTTATCTCATCTCTTTGTTTTCCGGACAGGCTCTCGCATATGCCTCCCCTCTGTGGGAAAGAAATGACCCCTTATTGGAAGATAGTGCCATGTTTATTTCTACATTTCGAAGAATTTTTGACGAACCTGGTCGCGTTATCTCTGCGGCTTCCAGTATTCTCCGACTACGCCAAGGATCCCGGTCAGTGGCCCAGTACGTCATCCAATTTCGGATACTTGCCTCCGAGCTCCAATGGAACACTGAGGCGCTGATAGCTGCCTTCTGGCAGGGTCTTGCTGACAAGATCAAAGACGCACTGACCTCACAAGAGTTACCCTCCTCCTTGGACGACTTGATTTCTCTATGCCACAGAGTAGACATGAGCTTTCGTAAAAGAGACTCCGAAAGAGTAAATTCTTCCAAAGGGCCTGTTCGCCCAGCATCTCAAGTTTGTCATCTCCCCCCTCCAGTAGAACCCATAGAGGTAGGACGTTCTAAACTAACATCTGAGGAGATAGAGCGATGAGTGAAGAATAGACTCTGCATCTATTGCGCTGACTCTACTCACATGCTGAACTCATGTCCCAGAAGGTCGGGAAATGCCAGGCCCTAACCAGTTCTGGAGAGGTAAGGTTAGGGTCTCTGGAATCCTCTCCATGTTCTATGGATTCTAAAGTTTGTGCTTTTGATGTTACCGTTTCCATTGCTACCAAGTCGTTTATGTCTCAAGCACTTCTAGACTCTGGAGCTGCTGGAAACTTTATTTCTAGTTCTCTAGTGAATCAATGGTCCCTACCAGTGATTCCTTTAAAAGCAGCTATCGCTGTCACCGCTATCAATGGTTCACGCATAATTAATGGACTTATCACTCAATGTACGACTCCGTTGTCCCTTCAAATGGGAGCCTTACACCAGGAGAAAATTTCCTTGCTGGTCCTTCCTGTTACCACCAGTCCCATTGTACTTGGCCTTCCATGGCTTCAACTTCATTCTCCACAGATTGACTGGAACACTCCTCAAGTCACTTCCTGGGGTCCGGATTGTCGTCACAGATGTCTGACTCAAGTTGTTCCACTCAAAGTAAATCAATCTTCTATAACACCCTGTCCTCTGGGTCTTCCTCCACAGTATGCTTCCTTTGCGGATGTGTTCGTTAAAACTCAGTCTGAACGCCTTCCGCCCCATCGAGCGTGGGATTGTCCGATAGACTTACAACCTGGCAAGACCCCTCCTAGGGGCCGTGTGTACCCTCTCTCGCTACCAGAGACTCAGGCAACGTCTGATTATATCAAGGAGATCTTTCGGATTCATGGTTGTCCATCTGAGATTGTTTCAGATAGAGGAGTGCAGTTCGTCTCCAGATTCTGGCGAGCCCTTTGCAAGACCTTGGGTATCCGACTGTCACAATCCTCCTACCATCCTCAATCAAATGGACAGACTGAGAGAGTCAACCAAGATCTTGAGACTTTCATAAGAATGTTCTCCTCAGCCAACCAAGACAATTGGGTAGATTTACTTCCATTGGCTGAATTTGCCTACAACAATATGTATCACGAGTCATCTTCAAAAACTCCATTCTTTGTGGTATACGGTCACCATCCGTCTCTCCCAGAATTTCCTGCCCTGCCTCCCACCCAAGTTCCTGCGGTGGAGAATTTATGTCAGAGTTTTAAAACTATCTGGTCCCATGTTAAATCCTCCCTGAAGAAGACATCTGCCAGATACAAGTGTTTTGCTGATAAAAAGAGGTGAGCTATTCCACCATTCAAAATTGGAGACCGCGTATGGCTTTCTACCAAAAATATTCGCCTGAAGGTTCCGTCCATGAAGTTCGCTCCCCGTTTCATTGGCCCATATAAAATCACTCAGGTGATAAATTCGGTGTGCTTCAAATTACTATTACCTAAGAACCTTTGTATCTCCAACGCCTTCCATGTGTCATTACTCAAGCCTCTTATCATCAACCGTTTCTCTGTTCCTCCTTCAGCACCTCGGCCAGTACAAGTTCATCAGGAGGAGGAGTTCAAAATTACCCATATTCTGCATGCCAAAATTTCGCGAGGAGTTCTTCGCTTCCTAGTGCATTGGAAGGGCTTTGGTCCAGAGAGCGTTCTTGGATCCGTGCAGATGATCTCAATGCTCCAGCTCTTCTAAAGAGATTTTACTCCAAATTTCCAGGCAAACCCGGTTCCAAGTGTTCTGTGCCCACCTTTAAAAAGGGGGGTACTGTCACTCACCGGACCGTGAGTGCCTCTGCTCTTGTGCGTGGTTCTCTCTCCTTCCTGCCGGCGCCTGTCCTGAGCCGCGGCCGTCCGCCATCTTGATAGGACTGCACATGTGCAGGATCCCTGAACTCTTATGACCTTGCTTTTAACTTAATTGGTGGATCAATCACCTCTCCCTATTTAAGGCACCTATGGCCTTTGTATCGTGGCCTGATCTTGATTGTCACTCCCTGTGAGTCTCTGAAGGTGTTCCCTGTGTCCTGCTCGTGTCTTCAGTTTCCTGCTGGATTACCTGCTCTGCTCATCGGCAGTTCCCATACCTGGTACAGCCTCCCAGCTCTCCTGCTGTGTCTGCACCAGGACAAGCCTCTCTACTCAGCGGCGGTATGCATACTTGTTATTGACTATTAACTGTTATCCTGCATATCTGCCTTGGACAAATTTCTCTACTCAGCAGCGATATACATACCCGCTATAGACTATTAGCTGTTATCTTGCATATCTGCTTTGGACAAGCCTCTCTACTCAGCAGCGGTATACATACCCGCTATAGACTATTAGCTGTTACCCTGCATATCTGTTTGGACAAGCTTCTCTGCTCTCCAGCTGTATACATACAGTCATAGACTATTACTATTACTCTACTTATCCGCACCTGGACATGTCCTCACCTCCTCGCAGTGGTACAACTTGCTATCCGTAGACCACTGACTTCCCCGCTACCTACCTGCACCTGGACAAGTCTTCCCATCACAGCAGTGGTACAACTTGCTATCCGCAGACCACTGACTCCTCCGCTACCTACCTGGACAAGTCTTCCCATCACAGCAGTGGTACAACTTGCTATCCGCAGACCACTGACTTCCCTGCTACCTACCTGCACCTGGACAAGTCTTCCCATCACAGCAGTGGTACAACTTGCTATCCGCAACCCACTGACTCTCCTGCTACCTACCTACACCTGGACAAGTCTCTCATCACAGCAGTGGTACAACTTGCTATCCGCAAACCACTGACTCTCCCGTTACCTTCCTTCACCTATTCACGTCCGCCCGGCTCTTCTTGGTTGATACCTGCCTCTGCACTATAGTTGCAAGTCGCTGACTTTCCTACCATTATAGCTGCGAGTCGCTGACTCCTATCTACTCCATTGACATTCTCTCTCCACCTGCTGTTGTATAACGTTCCTACTATTCACCCTACTGCCCAGAGGATCACTGTGTAAACCCCGCCCCTCTGGTAAGCATTATCATCTGGTGAATCCTGGGTAGAACTCCTAGTGCCCGTGACACATATATATATGCTCCAGCTCTGCATTTATACCACCGATTGACCACAGCTCACCACAGGATTATCGAACAAAGCAGCAGTAGTCAGTAATGCAGGCCGAATAGGTAGCGGGTGTTGATCACAGTGATTACCACAAGTAGTGAAACTTTCGCACAGAGAACAGCAAAGTCCAAAAACATACAGTAATGATGAGCCACAGCTTACCACAAGGACGTGGAACGAAACAGCAGCAATCAGCGGTGCAAACAACTTGAATAGCGGGCGTTGATCATAACGATTACTGCAGTAGTGGAACTGGTGTGCAGCAATTAGCAGAGTCCAGATACAAAGATGCGATGAGGAACAGATTACCACGGAGATGTGGAACACAGCAGCAGTAGTCAGTGGTGCAAGCCGAATAGGCAATAGATGTTGATCACTGCGATTACACAGGAATGGAGATCACAGCAATAGTAGTCAGTGGTACAGGCCAGGTAGACAGTAGAAGTTGATCACAATGATTACCCGGAGATGTGGAACATGGCAGTAGTAGTCAGTGGTGCAGGCTGAGTAGGCAGTAGATGTTGATCACAGCGATTACCACAAGTAGCGGAACAGGAACATTGAGATCAGCAGAGTCAGACACACAGCAGCGAAGAAGTACAGCTTACCACGGAGATGTGGAACACGGCAGTAGTAGTCAGTAGTGCAGGCCAAGTAGGCAGTGGATGTTGATCACGGCAATTTACCACAGGTAAGTGGAACAGGTGCGTAGAGATCAGCATAGTCCAGACACAGCAGCGATGAAGTACAGCTTACCACGGAGATATGGAACACGACAGTAGTAGTCAGTAGTGCAGGCCGTGTAGGCAGTGGATGTTGATCACAGCAATTTACCACAGGTAAGCTGAACAGGTGCGTAGAGATCAGCATAGTCCAGACACAGCAGCGATGAAGTACAGCTTACCACGGAGATGTAGAACACGGCAGTAGTAGTCAATAGTGCAGGCCGAGTAGGCAGTGGATGTTAATCACAGCATTTACCACAGGTAAGCAGAACCGATGGGTAGAGATCAGCATAGTCCAGACACCCAGCAGCATAGAAGTACAATTACCACAGAGATGTGGAGGAGGCATCAGAATCAGGTCAGGTATGACTTGAAGAACCAGCAATGCAAAGGTGAAAGGAGGGACCTTATAAAGCGAGGCTGACCAATAGCAGAACTGACTAACACACAGGTGAACTAATCACGGATACAAGACATAGCTGACAGCCTGTACTAAGAAGAGAGATTTAAAGTGATAGTGTTTAGAGGTTCGGGTGGAGATACCTGGGGAACGGAGTGTGACATAAATATTTTATTTAATACATATATATCTGTTTTGTAGTATGAATTTATAATGTCTTGATACAAGAGATATTATATATTATATATGGAAATCTGTGTCACTCAGTAAATTAAGTTTAAAGGACTGAAGTAGGCGTGTCACAAGAGGGAAAGTGTAAATGCATATAGTAGTTTAACAAGCTTATCCAAAAATAGAATAAGAAGATAGTGCATGCAATTATGGAGTAAATACGAGTTCTTTTACACCAAGCAAACCACAATACCCTTTAAAGCCTGAAGCAGAGAAAGGTGTATATCCAGTTGTACAGGAATTACTTGATCAAAGCATATTGATTAAAACCCAAAGTATTGCTAACACACTGATTTCTCACATTAAAAAGCGAGGTCGGAGGGGATTCAGGCTAGTTCAGGACTTTTGGGCCATTAATTCAGTGGCCATTAATTCATAAACAAAAGACAACTAGAGGATTCTTGAGGATGGTTGGTTTTGAACAAAAAGAACACATGGTCGCACACAGCTATGGAGCCATTGCTCTATTGAAGGAGATATAGTATAATTCCCATACAATAGGCAGGGTGCACTCTCATATGTTAGTAACAACACATAGAGACAAAAGAAAAGAACACGAGAGGCACTCCAGTTCCCAATTCAATTCTTATAGTTAGTAAGTTTGCAACAGTAGCAAATATTAAAACTTAAATTTTATTAATTTCCATTAAAAAGCAACGAAATATAAAAATAAAAAGTGAAAATGTTGTGTATTAAAACAGCATGTACCCAGACAAGCGGCATAGGTAGTATCATATATTAGTGATACATGCAAAAAGGAATATATCCATCCTAAAGAGTTTAATTCTCCTTTAGATCTCTAAATTGGGTCTTGGTCTGTCATGAGAAGGTTAATATTAACGAGGGATGGTTGTTCAAAAAATGCCAGGGATTTATTATAGACCCACATCCAAAATGCCCTCATATATGAGATAGTAAGTCTATTTCTATTAAGCAGATAGATACCATAGGTGAGAAATTTCTTAGTTTCCCTCAATATTTTGGAAGAACTTTCTTCAGAACAGAATAACTCTAATGATCAAGGGATATCTGCAGAATTTTCTTCCAGAGTTGGTAGTTCCACCAAGACCATATGTAAAATGAGATCCAAATTCTTTCCAACGGAACATATTAGTCCACAAATAGAAACCTTTGAAAAATTAGTTTTTATTGAATTGGATAATTTGAGATTGGAAACTAAGGATTCAGGTCATAATAATTTTAATAATCTAAATAAAGCCGAGAGACAGGCCCTAATAGAAATTAAAGAGTGGGAGGATGTATTGATCAAACCCTTCGACAAAGGAGGAAATGTAGTTATATGGCCAGTGGATATGTACATAAAAGAAATGGATAGACAGCTTAATGATCAAAAATATTATAGACGCCTTTTTTCAAATCCTGTAAAAGATTTTAAGATCATATATGACCATATCATTAACAAAGCATTTAATACTGGTGTGATCAACAAAACAGAGTGGGACTTTTTAAAAACGGAGAATCCTAAAATGCCTACAATCTACTTGTTGCCTAAAGTCCACAAAAATAGGTTAATTCCTCCAGGAAGACCAATTCTGTCTGGAATATCTAGCTTATCAGAACAAGCTAGTATTTTTGTGGATACACACCTCAGAAAATGTGTGACTACTCTTCCATCCTATATTAAGGACACGTCTGATGTACTCAAATTGGTAGATGGTCTATCCTTGGATAAAGAGGTTTGGCTGATTACTATGGATGTAGAATCATTATATACTAGCATAGACCACCAAGTAGGTATTGAGGCGGTTAGGTCTTTCTTGAGGACGGAACATGATCAGGAATTTAGCTCCTTTTTGATTGAGCTGTTGGACTTTATCTTCACTAGTAATTTCTTTGTTTTTTCAAATTGGTTTTATTTGCAAATCCGTGGCACAGCTATGGGGGCGGCTTGTGCCCCCACATTTGCAAATTTATACCTTGGAAAGTGGGAGTCTGATGTTGTCTTTAACGATAGCTTGTCTATGTATACTGACCACATTCTCACATGGGTCAGATACATAGACGACATTCTGATTTTTTGGAATGGTAGCAGTGAATTATTCCATGAATTTATAGCTATCTTAAATGAGAATTCGAACAACCTTAGACTCACTTTCAATATGAGCCTTACTGAGATAGATTTCCTGGATATAACTATCCAGAAGAAATCTGATGGCTTTTTGGAGACAGATCTCTTTAGAAAAACCACGGCCACTAATAGTGTATTACATCAAAACAGCTTTCACCATCCCCCGGTGATACGCAACATCCCCAGAGGTAAGTTCTTCAGACTTAAGAGGAACTGTTCTAGTTCTACCAATTATGATATTCGAGCGAAAGAACTGGCTCGTAGACTAGAGGAAAGGGGATATAGTAAAAGATTAATAAAAAAAGCATATAATAGTGTCATGAGGGAAGACAGAAACAGTCTAATCTACCACAAGAAAGTGTTGAACCATCAGAATCCGATTAGGTTCATAGGGGATTTCTGCTGTGAGTGGAAGGAAATCCAAAATATTATTCAGAAAAATTGGCCAATTTTACTGTCTGATGGCGATTTGAAAAACATCTTAGGAGAGAGAGTGTCCTTTAGTTGGCGATGTGCGCCGAACCTAAGGGACAACTTTGAAGGCAAAAGATCTAAAGACTCTATTAAAGGTTCTTATCGATGTGGAGACTGCAAAGCCTGTAACCACATGGAGAAAACTACTAGTGTTACAGATAGATACGGAACAATACATCCCATTGATGGATACATAAATTGCAACACCTCGGGGGTTATCTATGTACTGAGGTGTCTGTGTCCGAAAATGTATGTGGGAAAGACTAAAAGGAAACTTAAATTAAAAGTCTTAGAACATTTGGGATCAATAAGGAACGCTCAGAGGGATAAGGAACGTTTAAAACCATTACCACCTGTGGCAAAACAATTCCTTTATGAGCATAATTGTAATTATGAAGGTTTGATATGTTATGGTGTTGAGAAAAGCAATTTAGGAATCAGAGGGGGTAATATTGACCAACATCTGCTACAGTGTGAGAGCAGATGGATTTTCCTACTCAATTAAATTTCCCCACGGGGACTTAATGAATATAACAGCTACGCTAGTTTCCTATAAATAGGGATTAGGAAGTTCACTCTGCTCAAAAAAAAAATTATGAACACTCTATACCATCAGATAATACACTTCCCAGAATTTGCAATATACTTATTTACATGGATAATGAACATATATATATATATATATATATATATCTATAATATAAATGCCTAGTGGCGTGTGTTAGTCTGTCTGTGTGTGTGTGTGGAAAAAATAAAACCAAGCTGTAGCGCCACCTGCTGGGCGGAGTTATACACTGACCTACTAAATTCTTAGTGTGTGTGGGAAAAAAAACTCAGAAAGAGCTGAAATTTGGTATACTAAGATGTTTTTACTTTGTTAATTTAATTTGTTAATTGTTAAAAGTGTTTATAAAGATTTAAAAAATATATATATATATTTCTTGAAGGAGAAGTGACAGTTGTGAGTGGTTTGTGGTTGCCGGGGGTGACAGTGGGGAGTGGTTGGTGGTTGCCGGGGGTGACAGAGCGAGAGGAGTGTGATACTCAGGACCGCTGAGAGAGATCCCTGTGTCTGGATAGACATCTGGATAGATGTAGCGATGAAAATGAAGGATGAGGTGATGGAGAAGAATGATGAGGTGGTGACATGTGGACAAAACCACGTTAAAAAAGGGCGCTTGCGTCAGGAAGTAATGCTCTTCCCCTAAGAGGCCTGGGCTAGGGCCCAAATGCATGACAAGAACCTTTTTAACACCTTAAGTAGCTTGATTTGACTAGAATGCATGAGTATCATGCACGGGTTAACTTGTATATATATATATATATATATATATATATATGACACCAAAAAAGTCTTTAGGCTAGAAAGCGCTTATTAACACCAAGTGCAAATATTAAACAGAAGTATACTTAAATTTTTCCAATAGGCTGCTCCCCAGTCATTCAACACCTGTCTGCAAGTGTCAAGCCTAATAAATGAGATACAAATAGACAGGGGGCGCCAAACATAGTGTATTAAAAGTGATATATGACACTCTCCACAGATATGTAGTGCTCGTACCGAATAATCAGTAAATCTGGGCCAAGATTAGCAGTCACTCTGATGGTAACGGATAAGATAGAAATCCTCTCAGCGAGCCCTTTATTCAGATGGCACATCCAATCTGCAGACTCAAGAAAATGGCCACAATAGTATAATAAGGTAAGATCAAATCAGAGCAATCATTTATTTGGCAGCAAATTGGCTCTGCAACACAGTAAAACAAATGCCCGTACATAAAAAAGATAAAAAACACGCTTATCTGTCCTCTAGCACATGCGCAGATGAAAGGAGTACCAGCCGGCACCGTCCCATACACATCCTACAATGGTCACAGGATACAGACAAGAAACAGCTCACCGACGCGTTTCGTCTTATACAAAGACTTTTATATATTAAGGGATTATACATTTTTCCTGTTCATACCAATATATGCTTCCTCTTTTTTTCCCCTAAAACTTGGGGTAAATGTGAATTCCTTCTGTTGCGAGATTACTCATATTGGTATTATCATATGGCCTTTATACAAATTAGCCTTATAATATTTTGGGCTTATTTGATTTATCTTTTCCTTTTTGTTCCGTACTTTTTTACTTACCTTGATTTTTTGAATAAATCTATACAAATTGGATCTATGTTAACAGGCCTCCTTTATAGGATGTGTATTGATTAACAACTTTGAAAGTATATTTCCCCTGTTTTCCTCGTTCATTGTTACTACGATATGTATCACTTATTAGCATCTGCAGTTTACAGAGAGGATTCTGCTTACTTACCTTTCTGGACTAAACACTGGACTAAATTAACCAATACAAATATATCTATACATGATGCTTTGTCATATACTTGATCTTTTAATTGAAAAGTAATATGAGAATGCAACAGAACAAACATGATTCTTTTATTATGATGTATCAGATTTTCCTACTATACACAACTCTGATTGGCCGGATGACTTATCAATCAAATTGTCCCATTGATTTGATTGGATGATGATTATTTGTCAGATAACTTGTCAATCAAAACCACTCATTGACCTGATTGGAAGGACGTACTTTATTAGTAACCAGGGTAAACTACCTCTGGTTACTCCCTTTGAGAAAGCACATTGTGAAACGTACGTTAGGGGAAGTGACGTCATTAGTGACGCCACTAGTACCCGACAAGCGGCACCAGACTCCGGCGGTTCGCCGGACATGGGAGCTATGTGAAGTCAGATATGCGCTGAAGGTATGGTTGCGACTAAATCCCCTTCGGCTTAGGTACCCGGTACCTACACTGCATGGGAAATAGCACACTCAGTGTGAGCCAGCTAAATCCCCTTCACCGAAGGTACCTTTTTGGTCCCCTGCTGGCCAGGTCATGAATTGGAAGGGGATTTAGCCAGCTCACAGTGATGTGTCTAAATCCCCTTCAGTGTAGGTACCTGGTACAATGACTGTATGGGAAATAGGATTTAGCCAGCTCTTAGCCACACTTGTACTAGCTTATATTACTGAGGTTGTTTTTGGTTGTTATCAGTACTAACGAACATGAAAATGGATAGTATAATATGTGCATTTTGTCTTGAATTTGTTTCCAAATCACCTGAAAAAATAATATTTATGTAGCCATTTATTTTTTATTAATAAAATGTACATATTGGGACAACATTTTAAGTTAATTTCTCTTGTGGTTACTTATTACTGATTTATATGGATGTGTAGAGATCTAAAAACAAGTTAATTTTAGAGTGAAAAATAGAATAAATTGGAAGTAACAGCAAGAAATGCAAACTGAAAGGTCAACTCAAAGTAAAGGATAATGTGTAGATATTAGCCCATGAGAAAAGGTATTTACAATTATTATTTTATGCTAGAACCTTAATGCGCATTAGCATACATTAGACATATATAAAGAGCCCCCCTCTCCCTCTCTATTCACATAACTTGTTTTCACTAGCTGACAATTATAGTTGCCAGCTCATTTGTTTGGTGTTACTTCGTATTCTCTGTCTGGTGTATATAGATTTGCTTACAGGAGTTGACTATTATGCTTGTATGCTTTGTAGTGGATGCTTTAGATTATGTTTTAATCATACTTGCCCACTCTCCCGGATTGTCCAGGAGACTCCCTAATTCTACATTGATCTCCCGGGTTGGTTTTCCCGCATCCTGCCACTTTCTAGTGAAGTGGGCAGGATGGGGTGCTCTATGACGTGAGTCACAGCAAACCGCGTAATGTAGGCTTTGCCACCTGGGTCATATTGACACGGCTGCATAAATGTATCGTTGGGGGCAGTATCAAAATGACAGGATTCCCTGCCTCCCCTCCATCCTCACACTTAACCATCCCTCCAAGATATGTTCAGATTTTAGTGTTAATATTTTAAGTTAAAAAGTACTTGGATATACCCAGGGTGTATATTTTGCTCAAGGGGTATTATTAACCACGATGTGTCTGGTGACTCCCCCAGTCATTGGGTCCTGGCCATGTACTAGGATACCACATCTCTATCCTTAATCCTACTGGAACCATACTGAAGAAGGGCCCTGGGAGTAGGTATAGCAATTATCATAACAAGAGTGCAGAATGCTGAACAATGTAACTAAGGCAGACAAGAGGAGGAATGATTCTGAGGATGCCCTATCACAGTAAAATCTTATATATAAAAATCATTGATCTGCTTGTCTGCCCAGTTATGCATTCAGACACCCCTGCACCGATTGGGATAAACCAAACGCGAGATGGTCCAGGTTTTATGGAGGTTACGGTCCCAGTAGAACCTCCCATTGCTGTACGCTGGGAAGAACTTTGACCTGACAAACTTGTTCCGGACCTTCCACTAGATGGATTTCAATGACATTTAATATAAAACAAAAACCGAGACTGGTCAGCCACCTAATGGGTGTGTTGGAAGACCCGCTAAGCTTCTAATTATTTTGAAATGGTTGACAGTTACATCCAACTCATTAATAACTTGAAGATTTAAACACAGGCAACGCCGGGTACTTCAGCAAGTAATTAATAAAAGAGAATGTTTATTCTTAATATTATTTGCACAATTATCTTTTTTCAATGCCACAGATTTTGTCTCTCAGCACTTATTGTGGAGGACACAACTTGCAATGAAAATTAGAGTGCACCATATTTGTGCACGGCAAATTTAGATTCACACACACCTAACTTAAATTTACCTGCAGTGAAAAAAGATGTAGTTAGTGGCACACTGTACAACTAAGAGCCGGTGGGATTATGATGGATCAATTGCAAATCGCATTACAAGTTACTTCTTGTTGATATAGCTGGAAAACTAAGTTTATTATGCAGGGACCTTTCTTATAATCAGATATGGTGCAATAGACGTGGTGCTAGATGCATTTTTTTTATTCAAAAATTGGGACATTTTGAACTCAGAAAAACTGTGAATATATAATGATTGTCAGCCTAAAATGAAATGTAGGAATTAAATAAAAAATCCTAATAGTGGAAATGTTGGCAATCAGATTCTAGCTGTCATTTTGTAGAATGTACTAAATTAATGATAACTAGAATCTGATTGGTTGCTTTAGAAACTACATATCCACTCTTTCAAAGCCACACTTTAATGAATACACCACCATGACTGTGCTGGTCCGGGCAGCTGCCTGGATCAGTTAACCCCTCCTGGGTCCTCCCTCCATTGCTGGGGGGGGGGGACCTTGGTTGGCATAGAAATTACATGTAAAATACAGACTTGATATGCTAAAAATTGAGATGTTTTTGAGAAAGTATAGCAGGCAAAACAACAATAAAGATGTAGTAATTTTAATGGTGAAATACATAATTAGTTTATAACAACCCTTACCTCTCAAATATACAAAAAAGTTGCTTTCAGTAGCTTTTGTTTACATCACATTATGTATTTCTTACAAAATATTCAATTATACAATATATTACAAAGTTCAGCTGTCTGTAGTATGTAACAGCACACAGAAATGTCTGATAACGTCCATTTACAATATCAGGTAATGTAATCCAATTGCTGGTCCTCATAACAAGCGTCAACATAACTATCACTTTGATTTAAAATCATAAGGCATTATCAGGTGGGATAATAACATGAAGTTCGAGAGTAGAAATAAAATAATAAACTGTCTCTAATAGGTTTCTTGCTTTCTCCTTCGTTACTATCGCTTGATCAACGAACACTGTAAAAAAGAAAACCCATAACAGTCTGCTCCAGAACATGTCCTTTTACCCTCTGGAGCACAGCTCTGGGAGAAGTAAGTCACAAACACCATTTGAACTGTTCGTTAAACCGGTTTGAAGATTTTCAGGGGCAGCATTGAAAAAGGGTCGTAGTCCTGAGAGCGGAGGTAAGCTGGGGGGGATAAAAAAAAAAAGTGTCAGTGTGAGCAGAGGGCTGGTATGTACAGAGATTGTGAGAATAGATATAACAAGTGAAAATGGATTGGACAACACCAAATACATTTGTAGTGAAAAGATAATTAAAATGGAAGACAATAGGATTTATTATTATTATTATCATTTATTTGTTGGGCGCCACAAGATTTCCGCAGCGCCGTACACAGTGCAAATAGTAGTACAAAACAGGGTGACAAAGTACAGAACAATAAACACAAAGTACCAATGCTTCATGAACTCCAGGGAGACATATGGAGTAAAGACAGAACAGAACCACCGGTGTGGAGACAGGAGGGGAGGGGGGGCCCTGCTCATAAGAGCTTACATCCTAAGGGAGGGTGAAACAAAAACAGGCAAGAAAGGGCACCGGTGAGGCAGGGGGAGAGAAGAGAGGGGCCAGGGGAGAGAGGGAGAACGAGAAGTGTGGATGAGGAGTTAGGTGGTTGGTCAGCTTTAAGGAAGAAGTGGGTTTTAAGTGCCAGTTTGAAGGAGCACAGGTTGGTGGAGAGAGACGGATGGAGCGAGGCAGGTCGTTCCAGTGAAGGGGGGCAGCTCGGGAGAAGTCCTGGGTTCTAGAGTGGGAAGAGGTGATCAGAGTGGAGGAGAGGTGACGGTTATTGGCCGAGCGCAGGGAGCGGGCCGGAGTGTGAATGGTGAGGAGGTTCGAGATATAGGGGGCAGTAGATTGGGAGAGAGCTTTGTAAGTGGTGGTGAGGAGTTTGAAAAGGAACCTGTAGGGGAAGGGGAGCCAGTGTAGGGCGTGGTAGAGAGGGGAGGTTGAGGAGGAGCGTCGTGAGAGAAAGAGGAGTCAAGCAGCCACATTGAGAACAGAGCGGAGGGGGGCGAGATGGGAGAGGGGGAGGCCAGTGAGGAGAAGGTTGCAGTAGTCGAGGCGGGAGATGATGAGTGAGTGGATGATTGTTTTGGTAACATCTTGAGAGAGGAAGGGCCGGATGCAGGCGATGTTGCGCAGTTGGAAGCGACAGGCCTGGGCAAAGGATTGGATGTGGGGGGCAAGGGAGAGAGAGGAGTCAAGGGTGACACCCAGGCATCGGATTTGGGTGACAGAGGAGATGGTAGTGTTATTGACAATGATAGAGAGGTTGCGGAGGGAGGAAAGACAATAAGTTCAGTTTTAGAGATATTGATTTTGAAAAAGTGTGAGGACATCCAGGAGGAGATGGCAGAAAGGCAGTCAGATACTCGAGAGAGGAGGGTGGAAGAGAGATCCGGAGAAGAGATGTAGAGTTGGAGGTCGTCAGCATAAATATGATTCTGAAGACCAAAGGAGGTGATAAGAGCAACGAGGAAGGAAGTGTAGCGCGAAAAGAGAAGGGAGCCCAGAACAGAGCCCTGGGGGACGCCAACCGGGAGAGGGGTGGGGGTGGAGGAGGAGCCAGACATGGAGACAAAGAAGGTGCGGTTGGCGAGGTAAGAGCAGAACCAGGCATGGACTGAGCCAGAGAGGCCGAGAGAGAGAAGAGTTTGCAGAAGGAGGGGGTGATCCAGGGTGTCAAAGGCTGCGGAGAGGTCAAGGAGGATGAGTATGGAGAAGTGACCCTTGGATTTGGCTAATAAGGGGTCATTGGTAACTTTGGCCAGGGCAGTTTCAGTGGAGTGGAGGGGGCGGTAATCAGATTGGAGAGGGCCGAGGAGGGAATAGTCTGAGAGGTATTTGGTGAGGCGACAGCTGACTATCCGTTCAAGTAATTTGGAGGCGTAGGTGAGAAGTGAGATGGGGCGATAATTGGCAAGGAAGGTGGGGGTCAAGATTGGGATTTCAGTAGAAGCGTAATTAATGATGGAGAGTAGAGAGGTTATTCTTGCAGAGGCTATTTGAATGGATTGTAGAGGACCAAGATATCATTGCTGCAAGATGGAGGTTGTAGCAGCCTGGACAGTATGTAACAAAACTTGGAGTAGGGACCAGTCATACGGACATTTTAAGAAATCCTAGAAGTTCACCGTAGCTCTACACCCTCTATACCACTCTCCAGATAGGCCTTTAATTTATATTTAACCCTGGGTGGGCAGTACACCATCATGCCAATTTCTTATCAGCACACTTGGTGACTGAGGGCCTAGCAGAGGAGAGAAAAAAAAGGAGAGAAACATGGGCACCTTAGCTTTTGGTACATTACCAGGAAGGAAAGCACTTTTTCCTCCTGTCGCCTAACTAATAATATTGACTAGCTACGGCCCAAACAGGACACCCACAGAAAAAGGAAGTGACTCAAGAGTCTTCTTAGACTCCATATCACCTTCCAATGACTAAAGCCAGAGAGTCCAACAAGCCAAAATCACAGAGGCAGATATCCATGCCCCAATCAATCCATTGGCCAGGCCCATCTCTCCCAAATACTCTGTAGCTCTCTGAATCTGCAATTCAGAGCACTGATTGATAGCTAAGAAGCCCTCAATAAGCTGCTTGAACCAGCATTTCACAACATTGGGGCTTACCTATACCCAGTATCCCCCACCTGACCCAGGCCCCTTAAGGAAACATGAAGCCTGCCCCAACATAAAGAGGTACCCATTCCTGTGGCCCACAGCAACTTGATAAACCTATCTTCCAGCACTGTGTTGGGAAAGGTTAGCACTCAGTCTTGCTGACCTACAGAGCACCCCACTAATAAAAAATATGCCCTGCCACGCTGGGCAATTCATCTAAACTGAAGGCCTAACAGGAAAGGAGTATAAAAAAGTGTAAGTGAACTACTAGGATAGTGAAGGCTAACCTGTGACACTCCAGATCCCAGCATGCTCTGCCAGCTATCAGCTAGTTATCTACTGGCAAAGCATGCTGGGGCTTGTAGTCTCACAAAACCTGGTGTGCCATAGGTTAACCATCACTGTTCTAGGATGTCTTAAATTGCCCTTTCACCTGGTCCCAACACTATCCTCCAATGGTTCCCGGTGTCCCGCAATGAATGCCTGAAAAATATCAAAATTTAAAAGTTATGGATAAGTGAGAAGGCAGAAGTATGCTATCTGATAAAAGTGCCTAGAAAACTGGATGTATTGTTATTTTTGTGAGATAATCTTTTATGTACGGTGTTGCGACAAAAGCAATTATACTCACGGCCTGTAATGATAATACCATCTGAGTAACATGTGACTAGATACAGTATTTTTAAAAAACAAAACCACAACATCTATGGCAATAACAGTCTCTGTATCATCTCACTTACTGGTAAGGCTCTACTCCACTTACAAATAAAAGATGCCTCTTTTCATTTTGAAGTAAGAGAGGTGTCGGGATTGAGGCAGCGGGGCCTGTGAGGGAAAATCTGGTGGGCAGCAGTGACACATGATTGTGGGCAGGAGGCCTGTGAGGAAAGAGATAATGTAATATGTGTCATGGGAAATATCAGAGAAAAGCTGGTAAGTGTTGTCAGGGTATTGTTGGTTGAGGAGGGGCCATGTGGGGAAGAGGCTTCTCCCTCACATGCCCCTTCTGCCCACATGCTTTACTGACACATGCCCCCTGTGCCCTGCATCCACCACACATGCCCCCTGTGCCAGCCCTGCATCCACCACACATGCGCCCTGTGCCAGCCCTGCATCCACCACACATGCCCCCTGTGCCAGCCCTGCATCCACCACACATGCCCCCTGTGCCAGCCCTGCATCCACCACACATGCCCCCTGTGCCAGCCCTGCATCCAACACACATGCCCCCTGTGCCAGCCCTGCATCCACCACACATGCCCCCTGTGCCCTGCATCCAACACACATGCCCCCTGTGCCAGCCCTGCATCCAACACACATGCCCCCTGTGCCAGCCCTGCTTCCCACCACACATGCCCTCTGTGCCCTGCATCCACCACACATACCTCCTGTGCCCTGCATCCACCACACATGCCCCCTGTGCCAGCACTGCATCCACCACACACACACACACTAGCACCCCTTCTACTTACCTTTTTGTACACGAATGCAGCCAAGATCCGAAAGAACGGATGACGCTCCTGCACGGATAACATGGCTTTTTAGCAGCCCGCCTAACACTTTGTAGCATGTGACCGCTGCGATCACATGACCCGGTGACGTCATATTGACGTGCCAGGGTACCTATGTCGAAGGGTATTTAGCCGCTACCCTTAAGGTATCTGTTCACATTACTATCAGAACTTTGCAGTCATTTGCACGTTAGGTCTGGTCTGATTGTAATTTGGTTATAGATAGAGCACTGAATGCGGACTACACCTTATGTATATTATCTACAGGGGGATACATACTTGCTTTTTAGCTTTCCCCATATGTGTATATTCTGTATAATAACTTATTGGGGATTACTTCCAGAGATGGGAGTTATGTGATATCAGATATGCGCTGAAGGTATCTGTTCCCATTACTATTAGAATCTTGCAGTCAATTGTATGTTAGGTCTGGTCTGATTGTTATTTGATAATAGATAGAGAACTCTGTGCGGATAACACCCGATTTATATATTATCTATAGGGGGACAAATACTTGTCCTTTAATCCTCCCCGCATGCGTATATTCTGTGTATCATTCTTATCAAGGATTACTGTCCGCACATATGCACTTTTATATGGTGCTAATTTCTCTCTATATACTATAAGAAAGAATGGTTAGGGGTCACAATTTGCCTATAAGTAGATATCCATAGTGTAGGTTCCTCTCCGATATACATGATAGGAAGGGACAATTGCCATTAGTATTCCACATTATGATCTTTTAGTGTCAGCGATATACTGATTGTTGACCCTGTGGAAACTAAGAAATTTCCCTCCTATGGTATCTATCTGCTTAACAGAAATAGACTTACTATCTCAAATATGAGGGCATTTTGGATGTGCTATGCCCTAGGAGATTAAGTAAGCTGCTTTCTAAAGGGGTCTATAATAAATCCCAGGCATTTTTTGAACAGCCATCCCTCATGAATATTAACCTTCTCATGACAGACCAAGACCCAATTTAGAGATCTAAAGGAGAATTAACCTCTTTAGGATGGATATATTCCCTTTTGTATGTATCATTAATATATGATACTACCTATGCCGCTTGTCTGGGTACATGCTGTTTTAATACACAACATTTACACTTTTTATTTTTATATTTCGCTGCTTTTTAATGGAAATTAATAAAATTTAAGTTTTAATATTTGCTACTGTTTCAAACTTACTAACTATAAGAATTGATTTGGGAACTGGAGTGCCTCCCATGTTCTTTTCTTTTATCTCTATGGATGGTTGGTTTTGTCAACAGTGGTTCCCAAATTTTTCTCAATTAGCAGCCCAACTGTATGATTTAACTAAAGCTGCTGTCCCATGACCTATTGTACACACAAAAGAGACTAGTTTCTCTTTTGAGACATTAAAAGTTGAGCTAGGCACTAGGCATTCCTAATTATGGCATGCCTTTCTCCCTGTTCTGAATATATGGAACACGCTCTTGGTGTTCAAAAACATGGGAATAATCAAAGACCTATACCATATTATTGTACATAATTAGATCCAGTCGCAAAGGTCTTCCAGTCTGCTTAAAAGTCATCGCAGCCATAGCACCCATTGTTGAAAAATCTGCTGACATTGTTTTTGGTTGCAACCTCACAATTTATGTCCCACATGCAGTTAAAACACTCATTAATTATGATAAAACAAGAGATGTCACCACAGCACACATCACAAAATGCGAACTTGCACTCATTTTGCCACAACACATACAGCTAATTTGATGCAATGTTTTAAATCCTGCATCACTTTTGCCCATTGATAAAACTGATACATTCCAGAGAGAGTAGGTGGTGAGATAATATCACACAATTCACAACTATATGATTGTGTATTATATGTTGATGAACAAACATTGCCAAGACTTGATTTAAGCAAAATACCACTTCAAAATCCGGATTTGACTTATTATGTAGATGGCAGTTGCCATAGGCAAGCAGACCCAGTCAGGTTATACAGCAGTATATGACATTCAGACTGTATACTCCTCCCCTTTCCCCACCACATTTAGCACAATTGGCTGAATTAAAGCATTAACAAAGGCATGTCAGTTACCAGAGAAAAAGAGTGTTAACATATACACTGATTTAATATATGCATTTGACGTTGTACATGATTTTGGGGAGATATGGAAGAGATTTTCTGGCAGCAACAGGTTCACCCTTTGCTCATGCTGAAGCAGTTAAAGAGTTGTTAAAAGCTATACAGTTAGCATCCCAAATAACTGTTATGAAATACTAAGCACATATGACAGGACATGATAAGGTTACAAAAGACAACCACAGAGCAGACATAGCAGCAAAATGAGCTGTACAGAAAGAAATTGTACAGAAACAATCATTAATCAAAATACAAAAAGTTTGTGATTCACAAGAAAAGACTAAATGGGAAGAGGTAGAATGCTTACAGGATATGCAATATCCTGAAGGTAAGCCAGTCACCCCTATATCACTCTTACTAGCATTGGCACACGTGTCTCATGGATTGACCCATGCAGGTAAGGTGTGCCATAATTAGTCTAATTTGGACTTATTGGTATGCAACTGGGTTCACCTCAGTAGCAGCCAGATACTGTGCTTCATGTATTATCTGCTTACAGGATAATGCAGGACGACCAGTTAAAACAACACCGTTACATCTTCCCCAAACAGTGGGTCCTTTCAAAATTTTTCAGATAAATTTTATTCAACTTCCAAAAGTCAGGATGTTACAAAATGTTTTGGTCTGCATATATCTGTTCTCAGATTGGATAGGAGGTTATGCTGTTGCCAGTGTAACTGTATCAATAACAGCTTAGAAACTGGTACATAAATTTGTTAGGTGATATCTTCAGATCAAGGTACGCACTTTACAGGACTTGTGTTTAAGAAAATGTAGAAATTACAGGTAGTCAAACAACAGTTGCAAACCTCTTACCACCCGCAGTCCAGTGGAAATTTTCGCAGTTATGAAAAGAAACTGGTTTATTATGGCCATAAGCCTTACCACTAGTCTTACATTCTATCAGAACAACACCCAGAGGACCTCTGAATATTTCTCCATATGAAATGTTATTTGGAAAATTGCCCAATGTTGAACTGAGCAAAACAAATGACTTAACAGTGCATTTTTTTATTTCACTTAGTTATCAACTGAAGAAGAACACAACAGATTCCTGTTTATGGTGTCTGTCATAATCTACAACCTGGTGATGATGTAATGGTCCAAAGTCTCCTAAGATTGGGTTCTCTGGCTGACCGATGGGGAGGTCCATATGAAGTGCTTCTAATAACTCCAACTGCTGTCAAAATAAAGGAGAAAACTACGTGGATCAACACCTCTTACTATAAGAAGGTAAAGTCTCCTGAAACATCACAGCCAGAAGATATTCTTCAAGACATTGTTGTTTCATCAGAATTCAAGTAATCATCACTTAAGGAGTCCTTAGTCTATTTACCATCACTATCAAGCACTTTACCAAAGCAGTGACTCTGACAAACCTGGTCTAAAACCTAAAACAAGGGCACTGTGAAGAAAAATAAGAAATAATGCTCTTCATATCTTTATTTGGACAAAAACCTGACAAGAGACTATGGTTGTTTTTAGTAATTTGTAGTGCATTAGCATTTGCAATATACATATGCCTTTATTTTTTGTCCCCCCACATGAGGAGCTGACAATAAGGTGAAAAATTAATCTGAAGTCACTGGTAATGGAAATCATAATAGTGTACTGGTACCGGGATCTTGTGAAAGATGTCAAGGGATGCCTATGAGAATAAAATGCATTTGTCGATATTGTGGGCATCCACCTAAAGAAAGATGTGTGTGGGCAGCATGGTGGCTTAGCGGTTAGCAATTCTGCCTCACAGCACTGGGGTCATGAGTTCGATTCCCTAGGTCTGTAGCAGTTGTTTTAGTCCCAGTAATTTACACATTTTCATGGCCTTTTCTGCGTGGAGTTTGTATGTTCGTGGGTTTCCTCCAAGCGCTCCGAAAACATACTGGTTGGTTAATTGGCTGCTATCAAATTGACCCTAGTCTTTGTGTGTGTGAGTGTGTATGTTAGGGACTAGCTTTTGTAAGCTTTAATGGGGCAGGGATGGACGTGAATTAGTGGCGCTATATAAATAGCTGATGATGATGAGATGTATAAAAAATGTGAGAATGACCCATTTAATTTTCAGGAACAGTGATATATACCATATGTTTATAGGACATGTTGATAATATTACAAACTGCTAATTATGTATACACACCACAGAGGGAGTAAAATCTGGGATTTGTTCCTGTACCCTTGCAGTTACATTAACTAAGTAAGTTAACTTGGGGATAGAGACATAAATAAGGCTTTCAACGCTACCCAGGCTCCCTATTTGAAAATATTGAGATACATTAAAATATATTGGTGCTTGATCAATGTATCAACTAAAGGCAGAATTCATGAAAATAAGGTTTGGAGAACTGACATCAATGTGACACAGCTGCATTCACAGGAGGATAATGCATGGCCCTAGAAACTATTAGTGGGACTAAGTGCTGCACTTATTTGCTTAATAATATAGACTCTGAAGAAGTGATTGGGCACTATATGGCAGAAATTGCAGAGTGTAAAATGAGCCTTAATAAAGAGACAGTAGAGGGAAATACAGAGGATGAAGGGGATTGGCTAGGTAGTGCATTTTCATGGTTAGATCCAACCACATGGTTTTCAGGTATAGGGAATCGTTTGAAGAAAAAATTTGCTTCTTTAGGAAGGGTTTTCTTGATGATTGGTGTCATTTTATTCCTATTATGGATTTTAATTAAATGTGTACCTAAGCTATGCACATGTTTTGCTAAATGTTTGAAGGGACTAAATAAGGAAAATAAAGTAAAAATCAATCATGGTAATTATCACACCAGAGCAGGAGGAAATGTTGGATGATAAATATTATGGATTATCCATATGATATAGAAATATTATCTGGCACTTGTCTAAATTTCCTAATGTCCGATATTATCACCCAGAGCTACAATTACATCCACTGAAAATGACTATTAAATCTGATGAGTGCCAGTTGTGTTGTAAATTTTGCAAACTGCCCCACTATATATTAGGGATGTGCACCGGCGACTTTTGAGGTCTCGTGTTTTGTGTTTTGGATCCGGATTTTCGTTATTTTTGAGGTTCGGATTTGTCTCGCAAAACACTTGACGAAAGGTCTCGGTTCGGATTTAAGGTATTGGATTCGGATTTTTTTTGAAAAAAACATAAAAAGTTTAAAAATCAAGTTTTTGGGCTTATTTTCACTCCTAGGCTATTATTAACCTCAATAACATTCAATAACAAGCATTTCCACTAATTTACAGTGTATTCTGAACACCTCACAATATAGTTATTAGTCCAAAACGTTGCAACAAGGTATCTTTCTGGACTGCGTAGAGGAGTGGGTCACCACAATATATATTAAAAACCCTGAACTTTTATGATTCGCACCAATAATTGTACCTGGACTGCGTAGAGGAGTGGGTCACCACAATATATTAAAAACCCTGAACTTTTATGAATCGCACCAATAAATGTACCTGGACTGCGTAGAGGAGTGGGTCACCACAATATCTTAAAAACCCTGAACTTTTATGAATCGCACCAATAAATGTACCTGGACTGCGTAGAGGAGTGGGTCACCACAATATATTAAAAACCCTGAACTTTTATGAATCGCACCAATAAATGTACCTGGACTGCGTAGAGGAGTGGGTCACCACAATATATTAAAAACCCTGAACTTTTATGAATCGCACCAATAAATGTACCTGGACTGCGTAGAGGAGTGGGTCACCACAATATATATAATAAGAAAACCATCAACTTGTTTGATTCGCACCAATAAATGTACCTGGACTGCGTAGAGGAGTGGGTCACCACAATATATTAAAAACCCTGAACTTTTATGAATCGCACCAATAAATGTACCTGGACTGCGTAGAGGAGTGGGTCACCACAATATCTTAAAAACCCTGAACTTTTATGAATCGCACCAATAAATGTACCTGGACTGCGTAGAGGAGTGGGTCACCACAATATATTAAAAACCCTGAACTTTTATGAATCGCACCAATAAATGTACCTGGACTGCGTAGAGGAGTGGGTCACCACAATATCTTAAAAACCCTGAACTTTTATGAATCGCACCAATAAATGTACCTGGACTGCGTAGAGGAGTGGGTCACCACAATATATATAATAAGAAAACCATCAACTTGTTTGATTCGCACCAATAAATGTACCTGGACTGCGTAGAGGAGTGGGTCACCACAATATATTAAAAACCCTGAACTTTTATGAATCGCACCAATAAATGTACCTGGACTGCGTAGAGGAGTGGGTCACCACAATATCTTAAAAACCCTGAACTTTTATGAATCGCACCAATAAATGTACCTGGACTGCGTAGAGGAGTGGGTCACCACAATATATTAAAAACCCTGAACTTTTATGAATCGCACCAATAAATGTACCTGGACTGCGTAGAGGAGTGGGTCACCACAATATATTAAAAACCCTGAACTTTTATGAATCGCACCAATAAATGTACCTGGACTGCGTAGAGGAGTGGGTCACCACAATATCTTAAAAACCCTGAACTTTTATGAATCGCACCAATAAATGTACCTGGACTGCGTAGAGGAGTGGGTCACCACAATATATATAATAAGAAAACCATCAACTTGTTTGATTCGCACCAATAAATGTACCTGGACTGCGTAGAGGAGTGGGTCACCACAATATATTAAAAACCCTGAACTTTTATGAATCGCACCAATAAATGTACCTGGACTGCGTAGAGGAGTGGGTCACCACAATATCTTAAAAACCCTGAACTTTTATGAATCGCACCAATAAATGTACCTGGACTGCGTAGAGGAGTGGGTCACCACAATATATTAAAAACCCTGAACTTTTATGAATCGCACCAATAAATGTACCTGGACTGCGTAGAGGAGTGGGTCACCACAATATCTTAAAAACCCTGAACTTTTATGAATCGCACCAATAAATGTACCTTGACTGCGTAGAGGAGTGGGTCACCACAATATATATAATAAGAAAACCATCAACTTGTTTGATTCGCACCAATAAATGTACCTGGACTGCGTAGAGGAGTGGGTCACCACAATATATTAAAAACCCTGAACTTTTATGAATCGCACCAATAAATGTACCTGGACTGCGTAGAGGAGTGGGCACTGGGCACCACAATAAAATATATAAAAAACCTTCAACAGGTCTGCATTACACTACACATACGGCTGCTCCTCCATCCTCTCCATCATATACATGTTGGAGTTTTAGCGTGTGACAACCTCTTGTTTTTGATAATGTCAGTGCATTTTGAATATTTTTCAATTTGCCCCACACCACTGAATGTACTTTATCTATGATACGCATCTATCTATCTTGACTGCGTAGTGTGGTGGCCCCGGTACACAATTTGGTACCGAGGCCACAATATAATTTAAAAACCCTCCACGTGTCGGAATTCCACCAAACAAGTATCTGGACTGCATAGTGGGGTGGCCCCGGTACCCAATTTGATACCGGGGCCACATTACCTCCTCCAATTTCCAAGTGTAGTGTTTATAACATCTTAACACTACACTAATTCTAGCACGTCAAAACCTCTTGTTTTAAATAATGACAGGGCATTTAACTTTTGATTTAATTTATTGAATTTGTTGGCATTTTCTTTTACTTTTTGAACATGGCAAACGACTGTTGAATGGTCACATAATGCCAAAAAAAAAGGTGCAAGATGGAATTGTCCTTGGGCCCTCCCACCCACCCTTATGTTGTTGAAATAGGACATGCACACTTTAACAAACCAATCATTTCAGCGACAGGGCCTACCAAACAACTGTGGCTGAAATGATTGGTTTGTTTGGGCCCCCACACCAATAAAACAATTCATCTCTCCCTGTACAAACTAAACAGGCTCTACTGAGGAAAGATGTCGTCCTTATCCTCAACCTCTGATTCCTCTCCCCCTACAGTGTGTACTTCCTCCTCCTCACACATTATCAATTCGTCCCCGCTGGACTCCACAACCACAGTCCCTCTGTACTGTCTGGAGGGCAGTGCTGTACTTCATTGAGGAATTGATTATTCATTTTTATAAACATCATTTTTTCAACGTTGTGAGGAAGCAACCTCCTTCGCCGCTCACTGACCAGGTTCCCCGCTGCACTAAAAACTCTTTCCGAGTACACACTGGAGGGGGGACAACTCAGTTAAAAAATAGAGCCAGTTTGTACAGGGGCTTCCAAACTGCCTTTTGGAGTTCTACCACGTCACTACCTCTAGTTAATTTAGATTGCAAGGCTTGTAAATATAAATACTTTGAAGATAAAAAAAAGCAGGCTGCACAGACTGTGGAGCTAGAAAGTGAAATTAAATGGACCACGTTACTTTGGTGGCTATCTATGCCCCCCCCCCGCCCTACACTTGTAGTTGAATATAAATAAAGCAGCCTGTATAGACTGTAGAACTAGCAATTCAAATATACAAAGAAATGGACAAAGGCAGTTTGGTATCTGTCTGCATCAGATCCCCTCTCCACTAGGAGTAAAACAGAAAACTTTTCAGCCGTTATATAATCTAGAATATAAATAGAAATTGAGAAATGCAATTTGGTATCTGTCTGCATCATAATCATCAACATCCTCCTCAGCGCCAGCTACATCAATATCCTCCTCCCAGTGCACAACATTCACACCTTCATTAGCCAAATCTGTAACTGGACTGTGGGTGATCCTTCCAGCATATGCAGAGGGCGTGCTGCAAATGCTGGATGGAGTCACCTCTTCCCGTACAGTGATGGGAAGGTCAGGGTTCACAACCAACAACACCCTTGGACTCGCCTTGGGGATTTGTGATGTCATCTGTTTAGAAGGCAGAGTTCTTTGCTGTTTTGTTGTTGTTGCTGACAGCATAACTCTCTTAAATTTTTTGTAGGGGGGGGGAGGAGGGCTTCGATCCTTGGGTGAAGTTGGACCACTAGTCATGAACACGGGACAGGGCCTAAGCCGTTCCTTGCCACTACTTGTCGTAATTGGCATATTGCCAACTTTACGTTTCTCCTCAGATGAGTTTAAGTTTCTTTTTTTGCTGTTTTTTGAGAACTTGGGCTTTTTGGATTTTACATGCCCTGTACTAGGAGATTGGGCATCGTGCTTGCCAGACGACGTTGATGGCATTTCATCGTCTATGTCATGACTAGTGGCAGCAGCTTCAGCATTAGGAGGAAGTGGGTCTTGATCTTTCCCTACTTTATCCTCCAAATTTTTGCTCTCCATTATATGTAGCACAAGATACTGCAGAATGTGTGAACTTGGTAATATTGCAGTACCAATGGACTTATAATGCTGGATTGGTTTTGCAAATTTGGTTATAATTATTATATTTTTTTTTTTTTTTTTAATTTTTTATTTTTTTTTACTTTTTTTTTATTTTTTACAAACTTGGGAATAATGGGGAAATAACTATGCCCTTAGAAGCACAGAGCACAGGACACAGCACCACTGGACTGAACAGGACACGGCACAGGACCCAGCAGCACTACGGAACTCAGCAGGACAGAGCACAGGACACAGCACCACTGGACTGATACTGCAGAATGTGTAAACTTTGTAATATTGCAGTACCACTGGACTTTTACTGCTGAATGTGTGAACTTGGTAATATTGCAGTACCAATGGACTTATAATGCTGGATTGGTTTTGCAAATTTGGTTATAATTATTATATATTTTTTTTTTTTTTAATTTTTTTTTTTTTTTTACTTTTTTTTTATTTTTTACAAACTTGGGAATAATGGGGAAATAACTATGCCCTTAGAAGCACAGAGCACAGGACACAGCACCACTGGACTGAACAGGACACAGCACAGGACCCAGCAGCACCACTGACCTCAGAAGGACAGAGCACAGCACACAGCACCACTGGACTGATACTGCAGAACACAGCACAGCACAGCACAGCACAGCACAGCACAGCACTAAACAGCACAGAACTAAACAGCACAGAACTAAACAGCACAGAACTAAACAGCACAGAACTAAACAGCACAGAGGACCACCTAACACACCCTCCCTCTACCCTGATCAATGCCCGAGTGAAGATGGCGGCGACTAGCGGGGAATTTATAGGATCCGAGTATCGCGAGATCCGACAACGGGATTATGAGTCAGAGCCTCAGTTTCACTTTTGAATTTGGCGCCAATACCCGGATCTGTCTCGGATCCGACTCGGATCCGCACCGTTCGGGTGGGCTCGGATTTCAGAAATCCGAGCGCGCTCATCCCTACTATATATCAATATAATTAATTGTGTATCCCTCCAGTCGAAATCAACTTTGAATACAGTTGTGTACAGATGTCAGCACAATTTAATTGATTGTATCACTGTTGCATTACACAAAATTTGTTAGTCACTTAGTCACAGTTTGTGTAGACATTTCTGTTATCATCATATGCTTAATCATTAGATGCCATCCTAATGTTGGATTAAACTAGCCCACAATGTGCTAGCAGACAGGGAAGGCTGAATTAACAGTAGACGTAATGAAGTAAGAAATGTTGTGCTGTTTTATTGACCACCTCCACCGCCAAATTGCTTACTGTAGTGTTATGTTCTTACTACTCTGTTGGCTATAGAATTCATTCCAGATTTTGCTGAATATAAGAGTTGCTGTGTTTCTGTGTGCTTGAGGTTGCTAAGCAACCATACTCACCATGCTTCTTTAGTGGCTAACAGGGAATCCACATTGCAGTTGATTTATCAACTCTTCCAAGACTTATCACTGCTCACTACCTAGCAGCTGATCAGCCAACACTTTCTGCTCACATGATTTCTACTCAGCAGATGAATGGCCAGGACTTACATAAATACACTCATTGCCATATTTGCCTTGCTGGTGTTAGGTTTACCTAAGCTAGTTCCTGTGCCTTTGATCATATATAGATTGGTATATCTTATGCTGCTGCATTCAGTTTGTTTGATCTTGGCTATGCTTACTGGACCTTACTGTTGGATCTCTACCTGCTTTTGAATTCTCTGCCTATTTATTGACCTTGCGTACCTCTCCTTTTCTCTGACCCGGCTTGCAGGTTGACTATCCTAATTTGTATCTTGTAAATCTTGTTTTGTGTATGTGTTTCTCAATAGCTGTGAGTTTCCCTAACTCTACCTCACTGACAGCTGTTAACAACTATACAAAAGTTCAGGGGCATCTGAGTACCAGCCAAGGAGTGTGGATCCCGGGAAAGGAGGCTGCTAATGGTGAAAACATTCTGAGCGATAGTTTCTGTATAGTGGTTATCAGTTGCTGATTGTGGGGTTCATAACATGTAGCCACTAAGATCTGAGAAGGTGTAGAAAGGAATCTGTATATATTTAATTTATTATTGCATCCATTTAAGCATGTGCAGTAGTAAAGAGTTTATTTTGTGATAAAGAAATATCTGGTGCCCATCAGTTAAACTGCACTACTACTTTGCTACACCTGTGTCCTCCCTCTAGAAACATTGTCCTAACACCAGCATGTGCAGGGGCCTTCTAGTCATCTATGGACGAAACCCACAAGCTATCACGGGCAGAGAAAAGCACTCTGTGTGCGATCTACATTTCTCAGACCACACACAGTGACAGGAGTTTACAAAAAGTCAAAAGACCATCTGTACTTAATATAAGTATTCATAACAAATAAAAATGCCTGTGATAAATTAACTAGAAGAGAAGCTAAATTGTACATAGTGCCACACACACACACACACACACACACACACACACACACACATATATATATATATATATATATATATATATATATATATATATAACAACAATTGGTGAAAATATGGCGCTATTTCACAGTCTAAAGTTCAATCAGTCTCAAATTAGTCTGTCCGACATATATTCCAAAGACAGCGATGTGAATGATGTATATGGAAGTGCACACGAGCCTATTTTCAAGCGGCAGCCCAGTTTCAAATAACCAGATGGTCAGTCTGGACAAACAGTAGATCTAGAACAAGGAAATAACAAGGCGCCTCATAGTGTACTACTGTTATTACAACAGAGAAAGATGATTTCTATGTGGTAATATGCATACCAGATAAATGCTTGATCAGAGCTCATAACAAGCAGACATCATGTTGATATACAGAATCTTCCTTCTGGATCTCACAGCATATGCAAAATACATGGAAATTGGTAATAGTGTAGTATCATTTGGAACCACTAAGTCACCCAGTGCGATAATTCACTGATCACCATCTCAGAAAACACCAGTGGATAAACACACAAAAATTAGTGCTTATAACACACCAGTTGTGGTTACAGAGAGAAATAGAATATTCGCTTATCTGTAACTGAGTATCAGCATCAGACTCATGGTTTGAAATGTTCCTCCTCAGAGAAAACAGACAGGATGTGTCTGTGTTAGTGCAAAAGATATATATATACATATACACACACACACATGTACATACATATACATACACATACACATATAATAGCTGAGATGCACACGTAGCCAAATTAAACACTGCATGATACTGATATTTACTCCATGAACTTATCAGACAAACCGCTTTTCAGAACCAATTAAAGATATATTAATTGCCTTGCAAAAGTAATAAATACATAATATATACAATAAAATACACAGAAAATGCCCAATAAAACAGTAGTACATTAATAGTAGAATGTAAGTTCTCATGGGCAGTTCCCTCTCTACTGTATGTTTGTTTTTCGTCAACTGTCTGTCTCCCTCGTTCATTTCTTATCAGGTTGTTTGAAATTGTTTGTGGACTGCCTATTGTTTATGTGACATTGCTACCATATGTAGCTGTCTTTATGCATTTACTAGTATGCTTAATTGTATTCATGTTTCTGTTCATGTTAACTGTACAATGAGCTATGAAATTTGTGGCTTCCAATACATAACCAATTATGCTCAATATGATGATAATGATCATGATGAAAGAAGAGAATTAAAAAAAACCTGCAAAAAATCATGTTAGGACGCAATACTCATTTAACTTCAAAAAGTTTCAAATTTATCTAACCATTTGACTTTATACTGTTTAAGCAATACCTTCATATTTCCCCCTTTAGAGAATAACTGAACTTGTTCCAGAACTTTCCATCTACGCTGTGAAACCATGTTTGCATAAAAAGAAAAAATGAGCTGTAGATTTTTATCCTTAATAAATTCTATCATTCTCTTTGGATATGTCCTAATTTGAAATTTATAAACTTTGAGTCTCAATTTCAGTTTATGACTTGTTTGTCCTATATACCACAACTATAACAGGAGTGAACCAGTGATTCATCTATGTGTGTGCACTGTGTAGAGTAGGCGTATTAGATATAAGATTAAATATTATTATTGGCTAAATACTTAACTACTTACTGTACTGTTAGTCATAATCTTTTGCTGCAATGAGATATATTACATGTATATAGGGTAGGGAACATCGTCTGTGTGTATGTGCTGGAATTGTGTGAAACAACTGTTCCTCATCATGAAGGAAATTTCTTATCGAAATGGTAATTCCCCTGGCTTTAATACTGCTGGCTACTTTTCGTGTATGCTGATTGTACACCAATAGTAAAACATTTATTATATAGTTTGCTGGCCGTCTTTGTATTGTCTTTTCCATTATTTGAATCATAAGGCCTTATTCAAAAACATATTTACATATATTTTAGATTTAAATGAAGGCTCGCACAGGAGAATTCTAAACTGCTCATTATAACCTAATTGATAATCTGCCTTTGCTACATAATGGTTTGTATCCCACATTGGGAGATGTACAATATGAGGTCAACAGTATTGGGGTTGCTAATGGGTGTTTCACTTCTAGTATGCGTTGTCTTGGATTGCTTCCTTCGAATCCCAGATCTGCTTTCACCCCTTGGTGGTAGGCAACATACTCATCTGCCAAGCAGGTTGCTCTGGAGTACCTGGCTTCCAGTTTGTGACATTTTCAAATGATGCTCAGGGTTCACTGTAGTAATTGCAGCAGTATAATTACAGTAGTTCCTATATCATTTCCATGTTGGTGGCTCCAATACCTTCCAGTCAGCACAATGACACCATGCAGAGGGTAGTAGTATACTCCATATGGGATTCCATGGACCCCACACATTTGCAAAAATTTGTAGATTGGGTGACAATGTATGTGGTAGCATAGGAACATGGCGATAATGTTCTGAGCCATCATTGGGATGCACCATTCTGCAGACATACAGCTTCCCGATACTATTGATGGAAGGTGATGAACCAGGATCTTCAATATAGCCTAGGTTGCACAACCATTGAATTTTGGTTGCTTAGGGATCTAGCAGGGTTAGATGTTTTGTTAACTGAGCAGCTGACATGCTGGACATCATACTATTGGGTGACCTATTGTTTGGATAATTTTTTTCTCTTCAGTTTCCACTCCCCTCAGTACCTCCAGATGGGCTTGGTCCTATTTCACCAACCTCATTATAGACATTTTTTTTCATTATTTATAACAGTTGGCACGGTTCCTGAATGCACTTCTTCCAGACCTGTATTTTTTGGGCTTCCATTTCCATCTGGGCTCCGAGGCTAGTCTCTCTCAACATTTATACACAAGGGAATATAAATGTATTACCAAATATCATATAGTGGACTGGTGGATCAAGGTCCATGAGATCAACTTATGTGCACTCCTTGGTGACTCAACCAGGTTTACCTCTCCATGAGCTAGGTGGATGGATCCCACTGCTGCCACCAAATATCACAAAGTTAGATTGGCATTTAGCTCCTTACCATGTATATACCAATATGGAGTGACTCCAAGTATAACGGGTTCTGAATATAGTACCAATGAGGCACCTCTTTGGGATTTATATATTCTACACTCCCTTCCGTTTTAACCTTCACCAAGTTAGATAGTTGTCAAAACAGAAATTGATCTTTATTATGAAATGTATCAAGAGAGCTAAATGCACTCGGTGATGAATTGTTTAAAACCATCTTTACAGGATTTAATTGTAAATATAATAAGATACACGTATAGTCATGGCCAAAAGTTTTGATAATGACACAAGTATTGGTTGTCACACAGTTTGCTGCTTCAGTGTTTTTAGAACTTTTTGTCAGATGTTGCTATGGCATACTGAAGCATCCCATAATTGTCAAAGGCTTTTATTGACCATTACATTAAGTTTATGCAGTCAATATTTGCAGTGTTGACCCTTCTTTTTGAAGACCTATGCAACTTGCCTTGGCATGCTGTCAATCAACTGCTGGGCCACATACTGACTGATGACCATCCATTCTTGCCTAATCAATGCTTGGAGTTTGTCAGAATTTGTGGGTTTTTGTTTGTCCATGCGCCTCTTGAGGATTGACCACAAGTTCTGTGGTTAGCACTTCTGCCTCACAGCACTGGGGTCATGAGTTCAATTCCCGACCATGGTCTTATCTGTGTGGAGTTTGTATGTTCTCCCTGTGTTTAAGTGGGTTTCCTCCTGGTGTTCCGGTTTCCTCCCACACTCCAAAAACATACTTGTAGGTTAATTGGCTCCTATAAAAAAAAATTCCCTAGTCTCTGTGTGTGTGTGTGTGTGTGTATGTTAGGGAATTTAGACTGTAAGCTCCAATGGGGCAGGGACTGATGTGAATGAGTTCTCTGTACAGCGCTGTGGAATCAGTGGCGCTATATAAATAAATGGTGATGATGATGATGATGATGATGATGAAGTTCTCAATGGGATTAAGGTCTAGAGAGTTTCCTGGCCATGGACCCAAAATGTTGATGTTTTGATCTCTGAGCCACTTAGTTATTCCTTTTGCCTTATGGCAAGGTGCTCCATTATGCTGGAAAAGGCATTGTTCGTCAACAAACTGTACTGTGATGGTTGGGAGAAGTTGCTCTTGGAGGATGTTTTGGTACCATTCTTTATTCTTAGGCAAAATTGTGAGTGAGCCCACTCCCTTGGCTGAGAAGCAACCCCACACATGAATGGTCTCAGGATGCTTTACTGTTGGCATGACACAGGACTGATGGTAGCGCTCACCTTTCCTTCTCCGGACAAGCGTTTTTTGAGATGCCCCAAACAATCTGAAAGGGGATTCATCAGAAAAAATAACTTTACCCCAGTCCTCAGCAGTCCAATTCATGTACCTTTTGCAGAATATCAGTCTGTCCCTGATGTTTTTCCTGGAGAGAAGTGGCTTCTTTGCTGTTCTTCTTGACACCAGGCCATCCTCCAAAAGTCTTAACCTCACTGTGCTTACAGATGCACTCACACCTGCCTGCCGCCAATTCTGGGCGAGCTCTGCTCTACAGTTGAATCAACTGTAGGAGACGGTCCTGACACAGGCTGGACGTTCTTGGGCAACCCGAAGCCTTCTTCACAACTATTGAACCTCTTTCCTTAAAGTTTTTGATGATCTGATAAATGGTTGATTTAGGTGCAATCTTACTAGCAGCAATATCCTTGCCTGTGAAGCCCTTTTTGTGCAAAGCAATGATGACTGCACATGTTTCCTTGCAGTTAACCTTGGTTAACAGAGGAAGAACAATTATTTCAAGCACCACCCTCCCTTTTAAAGCTTCAAGTCTGTTATTCTAACTCAATTAGCATGACAGAGTGATCTTGTCCTTGTCAACTCGCTCACCTGTGTCAACGACAGACTCACTGACCTAATGTCAGCTGGTCCTTTTGAAGCAGGGCCAAAATGCAGTGGAAATGTTGTTTTTGGGATAAAATTTATTGTCATGGCAAAGAGGGACTTTGAAATTAATTGCAATTCATCTGATCACTCTTCATGACATTCTGGAGTATATGCAAATTGCCATTATAAAAATTGAGGCAGCAGACTTTGTGAAAAATAATATTTGTGTCATTCTTAATACTTTTGGCCATGACTGTACAAGAGAGAAGAGAGAGAGCTATCCCAGTTACCAAGGTGCTGATGGTTTATTTCCACGAGTGTTTTAGGACTCCTGCCTCACTATCAATGAGGATGAGGCTCCATTGTCACCTTGCCTCTGAGGTCACACACTTTTGCGATCACTGGGAGGCTTCTTAGAGTAGCTTGGATGGTGACTTACAGCAGTCCATTTCTCAGCAGAACCAGTGCAGGGAGAACCTTGATAACCATCCATTACTGAACATTAAAACACCATGTATTAGCGATGAGAGTGTACAGTGTCTGGGGCACAACTAAATAGCAGCCTCTCAGACAAAAAAAAATACCTGTGAAAATATGTTCTTGAATAGACTAAACTGGCACAATGGGAGTAGACTCTGGCTACTTTAGTGTAGAGAATAATTGGGATACTTGTCCTTTCATGTGTAGAGGTAATATAAGTACAGAGCCCTAGCTCAGGCTGGCAGGTAGTTATTAATAACAATGGCACAAATCACACGGTGTATTTGTGTGCCCAGGATAACATAAGGACTCAGGTTTATTAGTCTTGTTAGGCTGCTTTATTCTGCATCAGTGGCAAGAATCAGTGTTAATGGGTTAATGACAGCCCCATTTGGCTTGGGACAGGAAACTCGACAGTACTGCCCTCTATCCCCTGCCCTGTTTGCTTTAGCGATTGAGCCTTTGGCCTGTTTGATCCGCTCCCATGAGCACATTAAAGGAATAGAGATAGGAGGAGTCCCTGACAGCGTAACACTTTGTGCGGATGACATATTGGTCTTGCTCGAGGAGCCTGAGGGGTCCTTGTCTTACATTTTAGAGGTGGTTAAGGCCTTTGGTTCATATTCAGGATTTAAGATCAACTGGGACAAATCTGTGGTTTTCCCGATGGGGTGGAAGCCCCGCCGGGTGCTGTGTATTGTCGCTCTTCTGTGGACCAACAAATTTAAATATTTAGGTATCTGGATTACAGCCCATGCATCGGAATATATTGCTTTAAATATTTACCCAATAACAGAATATTTAAAGACCAAAAGCCACACATGGTGTAAGCTCCCTCTTACAGTCACTGGTAGGATCAACCTAATAAAAATTGTGATCCAACCAAAGTACTTATACACCTTCCAGCACTCCTAGGTGTCTCTACCATTAAAGATTTTCCAAAACATTAATGAACATCTATTTTCCCTGATCTGGAGTGACAAGAGAGCTAGGGTGTACTTTAACACACTATGTAGAACCAAAAAATTCATGAGGTCTGGCCCTGCCCAATTTTATAATTTATTATCTTGCTTTCCAGTTTACACATTTGGTCTCCTGGTTGGGCAATACGTAGAACACCACTCTCAGACACTTCTTGGGCAAGCAGATGGACCTCTCCCTTAGCGCTCTGCAGGTTTTGTTATCTAGGCACAGACCTAGGAAAGTGGTCCTTATAGTAAAACAAGCATCAATGATTTTGGCAATATCACATGCTCTTATGGGAGGTGAAGGCATGGACCCAGACACTCCCTTGGGGTTCAATACTAGTTTCAGAAAGCTGGTGGGGTTAGAAGGTTCAATGCTGTGGAAAGGGGCAGGAATTTACACCACTGGTGAAATATATATAGACAGTCAATTAGCTACATATGATCAATTGAGAGTGACCTTCCCATTACCCAACAACCAGTTCTTCAGATATCTGCAGCTGAAACATGCCCTAAATGTCCACTTTCCTGAGGGTTTGCTTCAGATGTCAGATGTCTGGTTAAAATGTATTATGGTCTGTGGGGTCATATAAGACTATTTCTGTGCTTTATGCCTTATTGTTGCCTCAGGTGTACCCGGGAGAACTAGATCTGCTCAGAATAAATTGGGAGGCTGCTCAGGGGGGTTCTCTCCGATGAGGAGTGGAATATGTTTTTTGTAAGGTACTAGACATGCCACCTGTTGTCTTAGGTTTCAGCAGATCCATTTTTACATGATACACAGAGTATACTTAACACCAGCCAGGCTGCACACGATGGGACTGCACACCTCTGTGGAATGCCCTAGATGCGGTAATACTAAGGGCACTTTTTGGCATCTTTTATGGTCATGCCCAGTTGTCCAATCCTTATGGGGCCAAATATGGGACTGAATCTCCTCCACACTACCTGTGACCCCTTTGTTATGCCCTAAGATCTGTCTGTTTGGCACTACACTAGAAACAGATTTGAGTAACCCACTCTTCAAACATATATTTAGCTAGGGAGTGGATGGTGGCTGAGCCATCTAGTGTGCCTCACTGGATCAATCTAGTTACTGGGGTCTGGAGGCATGAAAGGTTCATGTATGAAAGTATAGAAAATAATGGTCGCTGGGGGAAAAGTGATCATTCGGACATGAATAAAACAGGAAATATAAAAGAGAATAGTTGAGTCCCAAATAGAGAATTTAATATATAGCACAAAACATATAAGATATACACATAAAAAACAGAATTAAATATATTAAAAAGTCATTAGCCCTTTCCACTGGATATGGCTCTTATTGGATATCAGATGTCAAATGTCCAATTTTATCTATTAGTTCCATATGGTCTTCTTTAAAGATATTCCAGAAGTAATTAGAGGAAACCTCAAAAAACATTAATAATAAATAGGCAAAAAATATGTTATTTCACATACAAATGAAAGTAAAACTCCAATGGGGAAGGATTGGTAGTCAAGTAAAGCTCACCCAAGCAGCAAATTATATTCAAAGAATAGTTCTCGGCAGAAAGATAATTAAACTTCTTACCAGATTGAATAATGTCTAAACATTCTCTGGAGGAAGCTGAAGCTGAAATCCACGGTAGTGTGAGTTTTCGAGGACCTCAACACTGAGACATAGCCACCTAATTACTCACTGTTCTTAGCCGTGTATTCTCCTGGCAAGGCATGTGTTCCAGCAAGTGCACCTGCTTTAACTGCCGTCCATAAACTCGGTATGGTAAATATGAGTTCCAGCTGCAAAAGGGTTCCTGGTTTCACAACAAGAAGATGCGGACACTAGTGTCGGGAAAGATGACTTACTGACGCGTTTCGTCCCATCAATGGAACTTTCTCAAAGCTGCCAAATCAATCTCCCCATGGATATTTATTGAAGGTGCGTCAAAAAAAGGGGATGGAAATGTCCAATTAGCAATTAACCCTTCATTCAAAGTCAGATCTCTCCAACATACCAATTATATTTACAAAGTGCATTTGAATTTGTCTACTAGACAATAATAATTGATCCTATCTCATTGCAAGTGTATTCGTATATAAAACACTTTCTTTCAGTTAGTATTTTTATAGAGCAAAATTAATAAATAAACCAACTGAAGCATAGCAAACTACTATGAGATACATTAAAAATTAGGGATGTGCACCGGCGACTTTTGGTGTCTCGTGTTTTGTGTTTTGGATTCAGATTTTCGCGATGTTTTGGGTTCGGATTTGTTTCGCAAAACCCTTGCCGAAAGGTTTTGGTTCGGATTTAAGGTTTTGGATTCGGATTTTTTTTTAAAAAAAGCATAAAAAGTTCAAAAATCAAGTTTTTGGGCTTATTTTCACTCCTACGCTATTATTAACCTCAATAACATTCATTAACAAGCATTTCCACTAATTTACAGTGTATTCTGAACACCTCACAATATAGTTATTAGTCCAAAACATTGCAACGAGGTATCTTTCTGGACTGCGTAGTGGAGTGGTCCCCACAATATATTAAGAAAACCATCAACTGGTCTTAATCGCTTCAAAAAATGTACCTGGGCTGCGTAGAGGAGTGGGTCACCACAATATAATTTAAAAACCCTGAACTTGTATGATTCGCACCAATAAATGTATCTGGACTGCGTAGAGGAGTGGGTCACCACAATATAATAAGAAAACCATCAACTAGTCTTAATCGCACCAAAAAATGTACCTGGACTGCGTAGAGGAGTGGGTCACCACAATATAATAAGAAAACCATCAACTGGTTTTAATCGCACCAAAAAATGTACCTGGACTGCGTAGAGGAGTGGGTCACCACAATATAATTTAAAAACCCTGAACTTGTATGATTTGCACCAATAAATGTATCTGGACTGCGTAGAGGAGTGGGTCACCACAATATAATAAGAAAACCATCAACTGGTCTTAATCGCACCAAAAAATGTACCTGGACTGCGTAGAGGAGTGGGTCACCACAATATAATTTAAAAACCCTGAACTTGTATGATTCGCACCAATAAATGTATCTGGACTGCGTAGATGAGTGGGTCACCACAATATAATAAGAAAGCCATCAACTGGTCTTAATCGCACCAAAAAATGTACCTGGACTGCGTAGAGGAGTGGGTCACCACAATATAATTTAAAAACCCTGAACTTGTATGATTCGCACCAATAAATGTATCTGGACTGCGTAGAGGAGTGGGTCACCACAATATAATAAGAAAGCCATCAACTGGTCTTAATCGCACCAAAAAATGTACCTGGACTGCGTAGAGGAGTGGGTGACCACAATATAATTTAAAAACCCTGAACTTGTATGATCCGCACCAATAAATGTATCTGGACTGCGTAGAGGAGTGGGTCACCACAATATAATAAGAAAACCATCAACTGGTCTTAATCGCACCAAAAAATGTACCTGGACTGGGTAGAGGAGTGGGTCACCACAATATAATTTAAAAACCCTGAACTTGTATGATTCGCACCAATAAATGTATCTGGACTGCGTAGAGGAGTGGGTCACCACAATATAATAAGAAAGCCATCAACTGGTCTTAATCGCACCAAAAAATGTACCTGGACTGCGTAGAGGAGTGGGTCACCACAATATAATAAGAAAACCATCAACTGGTCTTAATCGCACCAAAAAATGTACCTGGACTGCGTAGAGGAGTGGGTCACCACAATATAATTTAAAAACCCTGAACTTGTATGATTCGCACCAATAAATGTATCTGGACTGCGTAGAGGAGTGGACTTTTACTGCTGAATGTGTGAACTTGGTAATATTGCAGTACCAATGGGCTTATACTGCAGGATTGGTTTGGCAAATTTTGTTGTAATTAAAAAAAAATTAATTAGTTTTTTGTATATTTTTTTTATTAACTTTTTTTAAATTTTTTAAACACTTGGGAATATTGGGGAAATAACTATGCCCTTAGAAGCACAGAGCACGGGACACAGGAACACTGGACTGAACAGGACACAGCACACAGGACCCAGCAGCACCACTGAACTCAAAATTGACAGAGCACAGCACACAGCACCACTGGACTGATACTGCAGAATGTGTGAACTTTGTAATATTGCAGCAGTACCACTGGACTTTTACTGCTGAATGTGTGAACTTGGTAATATTGCAGTACCAATGGGCTTATACTGCAGGATTGGTTTGGCAAATTTTGTTGTAATTAGAAAAAAATTTAATTATTTTTTTGTATTTTTTTTTATAACTTTTTTTAAATTTTTTAAACACTTGGGAATAATGGGCAAATAACTATGCCCTTAGATGCACAAACCACAGGACACAGCATGACTGGACTGAACAGGACACAGCACAGGACCCAGCAGCACCACTGAACTCAAAATTAACAGAGCACAGCACACAGCACCACTGGACTGATACTGCAGAACAGAACACAGCACAGCACAGCACAGAACTAAACAGCACAGCACGAGATCTACCAGAACAGAGGACCACCTAACACACCCTCCCTCTACCCTGATCAATGCCCGAGTGAATATGGCGGCGACTAGCAGGGAATTTATAGGTTCCGAGTATCGCAAGATCCGACAACGGGATTATGACTCGGAGCCTCGCTTTCAAGTTTTCATTTGGCGCCAATACCCGGATCTGTCTCGGATCTGACTCGGATCGGCAACGTTCGGGTGGGCTCGGATTCAGGAAATCTGAGTGCGCTCATCTCTATTAAAAATACATAAATAAATAAATAAACAAACAAGGCATCACTATGTACCCTTTATACCTGGACAAATTAACCCCTCTATGTCCTTATATCCAATAAAGAAATAATATTTCATGCACATATCTACAGTTATACAGATAGAGATTTAAAATCATAGGTATATGAACATAGAAGTATATCCAATACATATATGGAATAATCTGTAAGCAGATAATTAACAGATGACCCAAGAATTAACATATATAAAATGCATAATGGAAGCAACAGCTATACAAAAGCAACGATCCCGATCTCGACCCATTGTCCATGAAATGAGAACACTTGGTGCTAAAATTCTCTTCAATAGAAAATATTTTCAGAAATTCTTTTCACTAGAATCAAATTTGAGCATCCCTCTCTTCAAACATATATTTAGCTAGGGAGTGGATGGTGGCTGAGCCATTTAGTGTGCCTCACTGGATCAATCTAGTTACTGAGGTCTGGAGGCATGAGAGGTATATGTATAAAAGTAGGAAGGCCATACATAAATACCATAAGATATGGCACCACCTGTATGAATCAAGTTATGTAATCCACCCTCATCAGGATGAGGCGTCGTAGTGTTTGTATGAGGAGAGAGTGGTCAACAGTGTCAAATGCAGCAGAGAGATCCAGTAGAATTAGAAGAGAGTAATGGCCTTCAGTTTTTGCTGTGATCAAATCATTGACAACCTTGGTCAGCACAGTCTCTGTGGAGTGTTGAGAGCGAAAGCCTGACTGAAAGGAATCAGTAGGTTGTTTGCTGTAAGAAAGTGTGTGAGGCGAGTGTAGGCTATTCTCTCGAGAACTTTGGAGTGGCATGGGAGCTGAGAGATGGGGCGGTAATTTGAGAGAGAGTGTGGGTCAGAATTTTTTTTTTTCAAAATAGGAGTAATCACTGCGTGCTTGACTAGTGATAAAAAAATACCAGTAGAGAGAGAGAGATTACAGATTTTAGTTAGAGGTGGAATGAGCACAGGAGACAGGGACCCACCAATTTGTAAGGGTATGGGCTCAAGAGGACCGGAGGTAGAGTAGGAAGATGAGAAGAGAGTAGAAGCTTCCTCTTCATTTGTGGGATCAAATGAAGAGAGAGTGTCAGAGGGTGCTACAAACGAATTGAGCTGACTGCTTGTCGAGGGAGATGATACCATTTCAAGTCTGATCTTATCTATTATGTCCTTGAAATAGGAAGCAAGATCCTGGGCACTGATGGTAGGTTTAGGTTTAGATATTTAAATATGTTAAAAAGGCAGTTGGTCATAGAAGCCTGAGCATAGATGAGATTGGAAGTATGTTTGTTTTGCAGTGTCCAGAGCATTTTGGTAGGAGTGGTAGATAGCAGTATATGTGATGAAATTATTAGAGGTACCAGATTTATGCCAGTGATGTTCTGCTTTATGAGAGAGTTTTTGTAGAGTTCGAGTTACTTTAGTATGCCACGATTGGCAACGAAGTCTACGCAGAGTATGTAGAGACGCTGGAGCCACTTGATCAAGGGCAGTTGCTAGGGTTTGGAGAAAATGAGGTATTGCCCTCTCAGGGGAGGAGAGTGTAGAAATTGGAGAGAGAAGGTGTAGAATAGAGGTGGAAAACTATTGAAATGAGCAGTTGGCAGGTATATTCACACATTCCCAGGATATTTGCCAATAATTGCTGATGATTGGAACTTTCTACTTCGCCATATGCTCTGGAGCATAATAAGTATGAACACCAGACCCAATTGTGATAATTGAAATTCTCCAGATGCTGGAACAGGACACCCTCGGGACAATATTGGACAGCAGAACAGGACATCAATCCTCTTCACCCTGGGGCCTGTGCTGTCCTTGGATATTAGGCTATCCTTTCTCTGTAAACAACCTGGTCCTTTAATGCAGGTGAGTGTCGGGATTGGGGTTATACGCCCAAAAGTGACAAACGTAATAAAAGTAGTCTTAATATCTCTTTATTCTCATAATTTATATAACAAATTTGATGACAATAAGGCCTAACTGGAATTTTAAATACATTTCACTGTTTGCACCATGGTCATTTTCAGGTGTACCTACAAACCCACAAATCTAGCTGCAAATTGATTTTGCTAGGGCATTTCAAAGAACGGGGAAGTAAACTTTCACCTTGAAATGCACTTGGCAGACAAATACGCATTTGCATAAATAAAAAAGCAGGGTTGGTCCACATTTTATGCAGTTCATAAATGTTAATGTAATTAGGGTTTAAACATTAATCTGGAATTTCCAGAACTGAAGTGTAATTTGTTTTCCCTTTATACATTTTATGTATTTTATTCTATAAATATATTAGATTTATGCTTCTGACACCCTTATGGCTCAAAGGTTGTCTATACGTCTTTTCTAGTTATTAAGATGTCATAACATGACCCATAAGTCTTTCTTTATGATTGAAGATTCAAGGATAATCATAAATATGACAATCTGACTATGATTTATGACAATGCAAATTTCTGTTTTTCACATTCTAGTTATGCTTAATTATGTTGGTTATACTTTACATGTTTATAGCCAGTGGTCAAAGTGTAAATTTAGAAGTGGCGGTATGGAAAATTACGTGAGTGGAATTTGTTAGTTTTACAATCAAAGCAGTGGGAGAAGGGGCATTATGGCATACCACTGTATAATATATATGCAAAAATTAGCAATATTTACATGTTACTTATTGTTGCTTAAATGCATGTTTTAGCTAATGTGGATGTATAGGTTCTGGCAGTATACATTGAAGACTGCCCTTAACTGTAGTACATTGAGGGGTAAATTTCTCCTCCTTTGACCAGAGGCCCTGCAGTTGGAGATTCAATGTCACCGTCCCCCACCCTGACAGGCTGGCATCCGCTGTCACAATGGTCCAATCCCATATTAAAAATGGTCTTCCCTGATTGAGATTCCATGCTCGCTTCCACCACAACAAGGACAGGTGGGTTCTCGGTGACAGGTGAAGGAACTGGGCTTCTAAATGGGAATAGGACCTGTTCCACTTTGAAAGGAGCTGTCACGGGCACTAGGAGTTTTTGCCCAGGATATCACCAGATGATGGACTTACCAGAGTAATATAGTTGGTACAATGGTTCTCTGGTAGCAGGGTGACAACGGAACAGGAAAAACAGCAGATGGTGAGAGAATGCTCGAGGAAAGTCTATGACTAGCAGCAACTGGTAAAGAGTAGATGAATGTACACGAGGAACCAGATGGACAAGGGAACGTGAGGAAAGTCAGTGGTCTGCGTATAGCAAGTTGTACCACTGTTATAGTGTGGAGGAATGTCCAGGAGTAGCGAGGAGGTAGTGAGAGTCAGCGGTCTGCGTATAGCAAGTTGTACCGCTGTCTAGGTGAAGGAATGGAATCCAGGTGAAGGTAGGTAACAGGGAAGTCAGTGGTCTGCGTATAGCAAGTTGTACCACTGCTTATTTGAGAGGATACTTGAAACTGGTGTCACAGGGAACAGGAGTCAGTGGTCTGCGTCAGCAAGTTGTACCACTGCTATATATATGTGAGGAGGGGCACGAGGAGATGAATGTAAAGCAGAGTATACACGGGGCACACAGAACTTGATCCCACGATGATATCCACAATACAACGATAACTGACAAGCACTGCTTAAGTATACAAAGTCACAATAACTATCCAGGCAATAGGAAACAAAGTCAATGGTAACAATAGCTTCAGTGGATAGGAGGCTCCGGAGGAGAACACAATTTAGTCCAGATGGATATGCAATACACAAGCAAAGTCAATGGAAAGTATGCATACCGCGGTTCAGGAGAGCAGGCTGTCAGAGAGACGTGCAGGGATACCTGAACGGCTGAAGGCCGGCAGGAGGAGAGACCATTGGAGGGTGGAAGCGGTAATCAGGTTGGTGCAGCGCACGGCAGGTAATCCAGAATGAACGAAGCAATACTCAGGAAGCAGTAGTAAGTGGAACTGGAAACATGAAGAACACGGGAGAGTAGAGGCTGTCTGGTATCCAGTAGTAGAGGTGGAGGCAGCGGAGCGCTGACACGATAAGCCCAGGAGAGTTGAGACGATCAGGAACTCTGTAGTAGTAACGGAGGCAGCGGATAGGAATCAGCTGAGTGCAGACACGATGAACACAGGAGAGTTGAAGTGAACAGGAACTCTGTAGCAGTAACGGAGGCAGCGGATAGGAATCAGCTGAGTGCAGACACGATGAACACAGGAGAGTTGAAGTGAACAGGAATCAGCAGGAGCTGAATACACGAGGAACACAGGAACACCTTCAGAGGCTCATGGGGAATGAGACTCCAAGATCAGGCAACCAGGTAATGATCACAGGTGGTTTAAATAGGGAGGGTTGCCTGATCATCCAATCAATTGAAAGCAACAGGTACTGAAGGTTTGATTAGGGCTGCACATGCGCAGACCCTCAGGATGGCGGACGGCCACGGTTCCTGAATACACGGGAAGTGGCACTCACAGTCCGGTGAGTGACAGTACCCCCCCTTTTATAGGTGGGCACAGAACACCTGGAACCGGGTTTGTCCGGAAACTTGGAATAAAACTTCTTAAGAAGAGCTGGAGCGTTGAGATCTTCTGCTTTGTTCCATGAACGCTCCTCAGGACCAAAGCCCTTCCAATGAACGAGGAAACGAAGAACTCCTCGCGAAATTTTTGCATCCAATATGTTAGTAATCTCAAAGTCCTCCTCTTGATGAATTTGAACTGGCCGAGGTGCTGAAGGAGACCCCGAGAAACGGTTGATGATAAGAGGTTTGAGCAAAGACACATGGAAGGCATTGGAAATACGAAGCTTCTTAGGAAGTAGAAGTTTGAAACAAACTGGATTTATCACTTGAATGATCCTATACGGACCAATAAAACGAGGAGCGAACGTCATAGATGGGACCTTCAAACGAATATTTTTGGTTGATAACCAAACACGATCTCCGATTTTCAGTGGTGGAATAGCCCGTCTCTTTTTATCTGCAAAAGACTTATATCTGGCAGATGTCTTCTTTAAACAGGTTTTGACCTGAGACCAAATATTTTTGAAGGTTTGACAAACAGTCTCTACAGCAGGAACTTGGGTGGGAGGGAGGGCAGGAAATTCCGGAAAAGACGGATGGTGACCGTAAACCACAAAGAATGGAGTTTTAGAAGATGACTCATGATACATGTTGTTATGAGCGAATTCAGCCCATGGAAGCAATTCTACCCAGTTGTCTTGGTTGGCTGAAGAGAACATCCTTATAAAAATCTCAAGATCTTGATTGACCCTTTCGGTTTGTCCGTTTGATTGAGGATGGTAGGAGGATGAGAGTGATAATCGGATACCCAAGGTCTTACAGAGGGCCCGCCAGAATCTGGAAACGAATTGCACTCCTCTATCTGAAACAATTTCGGAAGGACATCCATGAATACGGAAGATTTCTTTGATGAAATAATCAGCCAGAGTAGAAGAAGAAGGCAAACCAGTCAAAGGAACGAAATGCGCCATCTTCGAAAATCTGTCCACCACTACCCAAATAGTATTGCAGTTTTTACTAGGAGGAAGATCAGTAACAAAGTCCATACTAATATGGGTCCACGGGTTGGACGGAATGGGTAGTGGTTGAAGCAAACCCGCTGGAGTTCTGCGGGGAGTTTTGAACTGGGAACACAATTCACATGCAGCCACAAAATCTTTGACATCTCTCCTCATAGAAGGCCACCAGTAACTTCGAGAAAGAATTTCAAAGGTCTTGCGTTCACCAGAGTGTCCAGAAAAACGAGAAGAGTGAAACCACGAAAGGATTTTCTTCCTAAGAGCAGGAGGCATGAGGGTTCTCCCAAATGGTAGCACCTTAGTGGAAGAAGCAGCCAGAGAAACACATTTGGGGTCTAATATAGAGTGGTTGGGACCATCTTCAACGTCTGAGGACGTCACAAAAGCTCGAGATAGAGCGTCTGCTTTTTTATTTTTTGCAGCTGGTTTGAAGGTTATGATTAGTTCAAAACGAGAAAAGAAAAGAGACCATCTTGCTTGACGAGGATTCAAACATTGAGCAGACTGTAAATATGACAAATTTTTATGATCAGTAAAAATTGTCACAGGATGACGAGCTCCCTCCAACAAATATCTCCATTCCTCTAATGCTACTTTTATAGCCAGCAACTCCTTGTCCCCGATGGTATAATTCTTCTCCGCAGGCAGAAGACCCCGAGAGTAAAAGGCACAAGGATGGAATTTTTGTTGCTCCGATCTTTGGGAGAGAATGGCTCCTAAACCAACATTAGAGGCATCTACCTCTAGAAAGAAGGGAAGTGTCACATCAGGCTGTCGAAGAACAGGAGCAGAGGAGAAGGACTCTTTGAGAAACTGGAAGGCTTGAAGAGCCTCAGAGGACCATTGTTTAGTATTGGCCCCTTTACGAGTTAGTGCCACAATAGGAGATGCAATCGAGGAAAAATCTTGAATGAAGCGTCTATAGTAATTGGCAGAACCTAAAAAACACTGAATTGCACGAAGAGTAGTTGGCTGAGGCCAATGTAACACAGCATTCACCTTTTCTGGATCCATCTGAAGACCAACTTCGGAGACAATATATCCCAGAAATGAAATCTGGGGCAACTCGAATGAACATTTTTCTAACTTGCAGAATAATGAATTTTTCCGGAGTCTGGAAAGGACCTCTGCCACATGTTGATGATGAGAAGGCAGGTCCTGCGAAAAGATCAATATGTCGTCCAGATAGACGACGACACAAACATATAACAAGTCCCGGAAGATCTCATTAATGAAACCCTGGAAAACAGCGGGGGCATTACATAACCCGAAGGGCATTACTAAATATTCATAATGCCCGTCTCTGGTGTTGAAAGCTGTCTTCCATTCGTCACCAGACCTGATTCGAATTAAATTGTAGGCACCACGAAGATCCAACTTGGTAAAGATCCGGGCTCCCTTGATACGATCAAATAACTCAGTAATTAGTGGAATGGGATATCGATTTTTGATAGGTATGGCATTAAGTCCACGGAAATCTATGCAGGGGCGTAAAGATCCATCCTTCTTTTTTACAAAGAAAAACCCGGCTCCAGAGGGAGAGGTAGAAGGTCGAATAAATCCTCGCTGGAGATTCTCTTGGATGTATTCAGATGTAGCTTGAGTTTCAGGTAACGAAAGTGGATACACACGTCCCCTGGGAGGAGTCTTGCCAGGTTGAAGATCAATCGGACAGTCCCACGAACGATGAGGAGGAAGACGTTCAGACTGAGTTTTATTAAATACATCGGCAAAAGAAGCATACTGAGGAGGAAGTCCCGGTGAGGAAGGTGAAATGGAGGATTGCTGTATTTTGAGAGGAACGACTTGAGAGAGGCAACGATGATGACATTCAGGCCCCCAAGATGTAACTTGAGGAGTGTGCCAGTCAATCTGGGGAGAGTGACGTTGAAGCCATGGAAGGCCTAATACAATCAGACTGGTAGTAACAGGAAGAATTAAAAATGAAATTTCTTCTTGGTGTAATACACCAATTTGAAGGGTTACTGGAGACGTACTCTGGGTGATGAGACCATTAATAATGCGTGATCCATCGATAGCAGTCACAGTAATAGGTGTCTTCAAAGTAATCACTGGTAGGGACCATTGATTCACGAGGGATTTAGAAATAAAATTTCCTGCAGCTCCAGAGTCAATAAGTGCTTGGGACTTAAAGGATTTGGTAGCAAAGGAAACTGTAACATCAAAAGCACAAACTTTTAATTTCGTAGAACATGGAGAGGACTCCAGGGACCCTAACTTCACCTCTCCAGAACTGGTTAGGGCCTGGCATTTCCCGATTTTTTAGGGCATGAATTGAGTATATGAGTGGAATCAGCACAATAGATACAAAGTCTATTTTTTACTCTTCGGTCCCTCTCCTCTGAAGTTAATTTGGAGCGACCTATCTCCATGGGTATCACCGGAGATGAAGCTGGGCGAAGTTGAGGACTTGAGCGAAGAGGTGCTTTAAATGAAGTTGTTTTTTCAGACTCTCTTTCACGAAATCTCATGTCTACACGGTGGCAAAGAGAAATCAAATCTTCTAGAGAAGTAGGTAATTCTTGAGTAGTCAGTGCATCTTTAATTTTATCAGAAAGCCCCTGCCAGAAGGCGGCAATTAAGGCTTCAGTGTTCCACTGAAGTTCAGAGGCTAATATCCGAAATTGAATGACGTACTGGCCTACTGTACGAGAACCCTAACGTAGACGGAGGATGTTGGATGCAGCGGAAATAACACGACCAGGTTCATCAAATACACTTCGAAACGTGGAAATAAATTTGGCACTATCCTGTAATAATGGATCATTTCTTTCCCACAGAGGGGAAGCCCATGCAAGAGCTTGTCCGGAAAACAAGGAAATGAGATAGGCCACTCTGGAACGATAAGTAGAGAAATTGTGAGGTTGGAGCTCAAAATTAACTGAGCATTGATTTAGAAAACCCCTGCATGTTTTGGGGTCTCCATCATATTTTGACGGAGTAGGCAGGTGAAGCGTGGAAGCAGTAGACACCTGGGATGGCACTGGGGAAACGGAGGAAGGCACAGGAGCATCAACAATAGCTGTGATATTTTGCACAGACGTTCTTTGGGAGGCTAACGCCTGGTAACATTGCAGCAAAAGTTGTTGGCGAACATCCTGTTGTTCCACACGGGTAACCAGATGCTGCAGCATCTCTTTAGCTGTAGGTTCCGCACCTGGGTCTGTCATGGCCTGATCTTACTGTCACGGGCACTAGGAGTCTTTGCCCAGGATATCACCAGATGATGGACTTACCAGAGTAATATAGTTGGTACAATGGTTCTCTGGTAGCAGGATGACAACGGAACAGGAAAAACAGCAGATGGTGAGAGAATGCTCGAGGAAAGTCTATGACTAGCAGCTTCTGGTAAAGAGTAGATGAATGTACACGAGGAACCAGATGGACAAGGGAACGTGAGGAAAGTCAGTGGTCTGCGTATAGCAAGTTGTACCACTGCTATAGTGTGGAGGAATGTCCAGGAGTAGCGAGGAGGTAGTGAGAGTCAGCGGTCTGCGTATAGCAAGTTGTACCGCTGTCTAGGTGAAGGAATGGAATCCAGATGAAGGTAGGTAACAGGGAAGTCAGTGGTCTGCGTATAGCAAGTTGTACCACTGCTTATGTGAGAGGATACTTGAAACTGGTGTCACAGGGAACAGGAGTCAGTGGTCTGCGTCAGCAAGTTGTACCACTGCTATATATATGTGAGGAGGGGCATGAGGAGATGAATGTAAAGCAGAGTATACACGGGGCACACAGAACTTGATCCCACGATGATATCCACAATACAACGATAACTGACAAGCACTGCTTGAGTATACAAAGTCACAATAACTATCCAGGCAATAGGAAACAAAGTCAATGGTAACAATAGCTTCAGTGGATAGGAGGCTCCGGAGGAGAACACAACTCAGTCCAGATGGATATGCAATACACAAGCAAAGTTAATGGAAAGTATGCATACCGCGGTTCAGGAGAGCAGGCTGTCAGAGAGATGTGCAGGGATACCTGAACGGCTGAAGGCCGGCAGGAGGAGAGACCACTGGAGGGTGGAAGCGGTAATCAGGTTGGTGCAGCGCACGGCAGTTAATCCAGAATGAACGAAGCAATACTCAGGAAGCAGTAGTAAGTGGAACTGGAAACATGAAGAACACGGGAGAGTAGAGGCTGTCTGGTATCCAGTAGTAGAGGTGGAGGCAGCGGAGCGCTGACACGATAAGCCCAGGAGAGTTGAGACGATCAGGAACTCTGTAGTAGTAACGGAGGCAGCGGATAGGAATCAGCTGAGTGCAGGCACGATGAACACAGGAGAGTTGAAGTGAACAGGAACTCTGTAGAAGTAACGGAGGCAGCGGATAGGAATCAGCTGAGTGCAGACACGATGAACACAAGAGAGTTGAAGTGAACAGGAACTCTGTAGCAGTAACGGAGGCAGCGGATAGGAATCAGCTGAGTGCAGACACGATGAACACAGGAGAGTTGAAGTGAACAGGAATCAGCAGGAGCTGAATACACGAGGAACACAGGAACACCTTCAGAGGCTCATGGGGAATGAGACTCCAAGATCAGACAACCAGGTAATGATCACAGGTGGTTTAAATAGGGAGGGTTGCCTAATCATCCAATCAATTGAAAGCAACAGGTACTGAAGGTTTGATAAGGGCTGCACATGCGCAGACCCTCAGGATGGCGGACGGCCACGGTTCCTGAATACACGGGAAGTGGCACTCACAGTCCGGTGAGTGACAGGAGCTTTTGCTGGAAGAGGCAGGAATGGAATCTCACAAATTGAACCGCCTCGCAGCATGACACCATGCATTCCATCATCTTCATACACTGAAGGATGGATACACACTTCGGGGACACAGAACTTTTTCCTGTTGTTGCATGGTCTGGATTTTTTCTGGGGGCAAAAAGACTCTTTGGTAACTAGTGTCGAACAAAAGGCCCAGGAAAACCATGCTTTGAATGGGCACTAGACTGGATATTTTGGAGTTTATAATCCAGCCATGAGACTGTAAGATCTGTGCAGTCAGATGCAGATGGGACCTCAGCCGAGACACCAAATCTACCTTGATCAGGAGATCGTCCAAATACGGAAGGACTGTTACTCCTTGCTGTTGTTAAATTGCAGCCATCAATGCCATGACATTTGTAAATACCCTTGGTACTGTTGCCAGACCAAAGGGCATAGCCTGGAATTGAAAGTGAGATTGGTTCACCGCAAACCTGAGGAAGTTGTGATGTCCCTGCCATATTGGTATATGAAGGTAAGCATCATTGTTGTCCAAGGATGCTAAAAACTCTTTTGGTTCCATTGAATTTATTACTGAACGGATCGACTCCAACCCCAACCCCCGTTGTTCTTTTGGGACCGGTACAATCACCTTTGACCCCAACAGGGAGAGAATAGCTTTTTGAAGAGTCACCTTTCTGGCTCCTTCTCACGGAGGGGGAGTAACTATGAAATGCCACAGGGGCAGTCACAAAAGGTCTAAGATATAACTACTGCAAACTATTCCTTTTACCCAGGCATCTGTGGTAGAACTGTACCATTGGTCGCGGAACATCAGGAGATGGGCCCCCACCACCGTACTTCCGGAAGGGGGAAGAAAGGATTCATGTAAATTGCTTGTCTGTTGGCTTTGGATTTGGGTGCCGCCCTGTCCAAACCTGCCTACCTCGCTGTGAGCCTCCTTGGGGTACTGAGGAATGACCTCTGGTGGGGGTGCCTCTGGATCTGCCTGCAAAACGGAAGGAGCGAAAATATATGGATTTCAGGATGCCCTCACATTTTCTATCAGTGACAGCTTTTAAGTTAGCAGCACTGGGTAGTGGAATAATGGTGGATTTTGCTAAATGCGCAATGGAAACATCCACGCTGGGGTGATTTCCCCATGACACTATTTGAGAGTCTGGAAACTGATAAATAAGGTGAAACCTTCTTGGAATCAGATATTTACTATCAGGTTTCATTCTGGCCACTTTTATGCTTGCCTACCTGAGGAAGAAGACTCTAATTTTCTTTCCAGGGATGAAGAAACTGTGACCAGACCTTGTACAGATTTCTCCAGGTTTTGCATCCAAGTAGGTGCAATGGCCATCGCTAACATCTCTTGGAGTTGCTGCGACGTCTGTTCTGAGAGAAGTGTGTCTGCAGACTGGGTCCCTAGGGCAAGAGAGTTAAGATTGTTAACACTTACCGTCTCAGACCATATGGTGTCCCACTTAAGCTCCATAATAGAGATTGCCAGTTCCCTGGCCCAGGCTGGCTCCAGTATGCTGGAGCCAGCCAGTGATCATTCAGAGACAAGACAGTCCACAGCTATTTTAAATCATTCATTGTGTATCATAAAATCACTATGTGCCTAACTTTGCTGAACCACAACATTACGATCAATACCTTTATTAATTAGATTATTTTTATTGGAAGTCTGTGCTTCATTTATCCTATTTTCTCGTTCGTTATTGGGGGGAGCTGTAAGAAAAATACATACTCACATGATAGCAGCGCCGGTGTCCCTCCACTCCTCTCTGCTCCATTCACACTGACTGTCGGGTGTGACGTCATCAAGTCACGCCCGTCAGTCAATGAGGAGTGCTGCACAATTGTTAAGTGCCGCAGCTCTCCCTTTTTAAGCATAGCTGTGTGAAGCGGGACATACTTCCCAACTGCCCCTACAGTCAGGACAAAGTCCTAACTGAATGTGTCAGAACAGTTTGCATACTGTGCTGGTCTCTCCTACCTGTTCTTGTAGCTTTCACTACTTGTTGCTGCTGCTCGTGTCCTAAGCTCAGTTGCTGCTTGTCTGAATCCTGGAAGATTGGGTCCCTGTTTAGAAATAAGATAGGTACATGAGATATAGAAATCCCAGCAATGAGTAAACACAGTAGGCCTCCCTCCCCAAAAGCAGCCTGATATTAAATGAAAAGCACTCACATTTAATAATTAGGCCTCCCAGCAACCAACCCAGACAGTAAATTAATGTCATTCGCTTTTAATAAAAAGATCCATTTTGTCCGAAACAACCACAAAATTAAATGAATAGTATTTACATTTAATAAATAAACCTATTTCCTCCCAAACATTAAATTATTAGCATTCACTTTTAAGAAATAGCTCTCCTTCTGCCCAAACTCAGCCACACATTCAATTATTAGCCCTCAAACCACCCCAGCATTAAATGAATAGTCCCATCATCCCACCGTTAATAGCTCCGCCATAATCCACCTATTAAATTAAATATCATCATCATCATCATCTATTTATTTCTATATTCCCAACCTTCACCCCACCAATAAATGAAAAGCTCCCACTCTTAAATTAATATTTCAGAACCCATCCACATCACATAAAATACCCCCCCTACCCTTACATTAAAAGCTCTCCCCGCCCTCCCCCACACTTATATTAAAGCCCCTCCAAGTCTATGTTTACAAAGGAACTATTGTACTTATACATTAAATACCCCACTTACATTGAAAACACATAAGAACACCCCCCCCCCCGACACACACACAGACATACACTCACAAGCTTGCCCTCTTCATCTACTGCTGTGTCTTGTGTCCTGCTGCTGCACACATGAGACATGCAGGCAGTGGGAGAGAAATGGATGGGGACACACAGCTGGGGAGAGAGGGGCGAGGACACACAAAAGGGGAGGGATGGCTTACAACATGGCAGACAGAAACAATCTGCTCACAAGCTGCAAAGTGGCTGGTCCCGGGAGCAGGGTCCAGCCACCTTAAGCAAACAGTGCCCCGAGCTTGGGGGGTCCAGGCTCTAGGAAGAGCCCCCCTCGGTTTTCCTATGCCAAGAAAAATGCATTCAGTGTATTATTTTTATTAAGTATGTCTTTGGAATAAAGAAATACCTGGCTGCGATAAATAGTTAGGGGTTTAAACCAATAAAAGATTCAAACCAAGGGACAGAGCAACATAAAAATATAAAACTGATGTATATTCTAATTGAAATAAAGTCTAGAGTTTAGTTTTTTTGTTTCATATTTTAGTCGGCACGTGGAAGAAAAGTTTAAAAAGTTATCTATATTATTATCACATAAAGTAATTTATAGAAAAGTAAATTTACCTATTATAAGTAGAATTTTCATACTTAAAATAGTAATAAGAACCTGACCTTACGCTGTCACAATTACCAAGTTGGATGTATAGTATGATTTTTGTTTCATAGATGCATGTGACACACTTCTGTTATTTGCCTCTTTATGAAATAATCATGAACAGGGACAACTTTGATTGGAGTTTTGAGCAATGCTTCATAATATTCTTCTTGATGCATTTTTTGGTGTTTTTTGTAGATGCTACAATGCAGCCAGTGTTGGACTGGGGCATGTAGGGCCCACCAGGGAACTGCAATGCTAGGGGCCCACCAGTGGGGGTGTGGCCAGCTATCAAAGAGGCGAGACCAGACACTTGAGGGGGAGTGGCCAGACCACGAAGGACAGCTAGCACCTGTTATGCACGTTTTGTCGCTATCCAATAACGATTGTCGAATCTCAATTTGTGTTTCCAACGCACAAATATTTATTCTCAAAAAGTAGCAGAATAATTCAAGCGAAATAATAGTAAGTACAGCTGTTACTTATCGCAGGCGCTCTGGATCCAGTGAACAGTCATTCAGTCCTGAAGTCTGTGGACAAGATGTCTGATCACTGGATGAAAAGCTCCTGCTTATATGCAAACAGAAATACAGTGAAACAATGCAGATGGTATGGCTTGCTTCTATTGGTCCATGCTTCAGGACATCCAGGGGGTTGCAGATCATAGGCTGGTTCAATCTAAGGAATCCAAAGGTGGGGGTCATCTCTCCAGGGGACGAGCTCTGTTCTTCCCGCCAAAACCCCAATTACAACCAGCCCATTAGCATTTTACAGTCAGCATCATATTAAAGGTTTATTCCCTAACATCAATAACTAGAGTATGCAATGTGCGATCTCTTCGCCGAATGCACCGGAAAGCTGCTGATGTAAAGGGGATCAATATGACACGTTTCCTTTAACCTGAACCATATGTATCACTAATATGCATATATTACTTATAATATTACATATAAACACTACTATATTTTGACATAAATAACTATGTGTTGCGACTACGATTAATATGTACTATTTACAAATGTGTGTGTTTGTGCGAATATATACAAAAAGTGTAAAAACTGTTATTGCCACGTGTTGCGGCTGGATACACCCTTCCACGCCGTAGCGTGCTCTACGCATAATTTCAGACAAAGACAATCAAGTTTGCTCGATATTAATTGAAGTGACTTTATCCAATTTGCTGACTTCGACAGCTCCACCCTTTCATAGTGTTATAAACTATCACCTAATCACCGTCTCAAGTTCAGGATTATACAACACTTCTTCCCAGACCATGATCTCGGTATCCCTCACCACCCTTTCAGTATTGTTCTCAGTGATTCTCCCAGAAGACTTGTTTCCACATTTCAACACTGTAGGAACACATTTGACACCTAAACCAATTGCTAAGATGACACCCAGTATAAGGAGAAGGAGCTTACCTACACTAGCAACCATTTCCTGTACACACTGTCCCAGACCAGAGAATCATTTCACAGCGTTCAACCACGAGAACTAACCTGTCACCTTTTCCCCCACCCATACAACGAAGAATTATGGTTCCTTCAAAATTCCCATTTCAGTTGCAAAATTTCGTCCATCTTCCGGTCTATAACCTCTTTGGGATCGTCTGTATTATTGGTGATGTACGTGCAACAATTGACACCAAACTGGGTGGCCAAAGTCACACAGTATCCACCAGTAATAGAGGTGAGATAATTCAGTACCAACCTATGTTGCACTAACTCCTTCTTGTACGCTTGTAGCTCCCTTCCAGTATACCTGAAAGTGTCATCATACATCTCGGTGATATTGTCTATTAATTTAGCTAGGTCTTGAATATATTTAAAGTTTAAAGTTCCCCGAGCGGTCCTGGTGAGGTCTAGAGCAACCATAACTTGAAAACCAGCGGTTTCACTAACCAATTTTGTCGCTATGGGCTCCTCACCAGGAATCATATTTCTCTTGCCACAGTGTTCATACTGTGTGTGTGTGTGTATGTATGGTGGTGATGTAGTCTTGTGAATACCAACCATTTCTTCATGAGTAATAGTCATGATTTCAGGAATGTCACGGGCACTAGGAGTCTTTACCCAGGGATCACCAGGTGGTAGGCTTACCCGAGCAATGTAGATGGTAATAGGGTACTCTGGTAGCTGGGTGATCACGGAACAGGAAACAGCAGATGATGAGATGCTCAGGAAAGTCTATGACTAGCAGCACTGGTAATATGGAGGTAATAGTACACGAGGAACTGTAGGACAAGGACACGTGAAGGTAGTCAGTGGTCTGCGATAGCAAGTTGTACCACTGCTATAGTGAGGAGGAATGTCCAACAGAAACGAGGAGGTGATGAGAGTCAGCGGTCTGCGGATAGCAAGTGGTACCGCTGTCTGAGTGAAGGAATGGAATCCAAGTGGAGGTATCCGGGGAGTCAGTGGTCTGCGATAGCAAGTTGTACCACTGCTATGTGAGAGGATACTAGAACAGGTGATACTGGAAACAGGGATCAGTGGTCTGCTACCAGCAAGTTGTACCACTGAATATATATGTGAGGAGGTGCACGGGGAGAGACTGCAACACAGGTTATACACAGGCACCTTATACACGATCCACAGTAACATGCACAATATATATAAATGACTGAACAGGTCTGCAAATATAGAAAGTCTCTTGAAGTAGTCCAGCACAAGTTAACACAGTCAATGATGGCAATAGACTCAGCGGATAGCAGACTCCAGAGGAGAACCAACACAGTCCAGCAAGATATGCAATACACCAGCACAGTCAATGAGAAGTATGCATACCGTGGTTCAGAAGCAGGCAGTCAGATAGGAGTGCAGCGATACCTGAGCGGCAGGAGGCCGGCTGGATGAAAAGTCCCAGGATAGATGAGGCAGCGGTCTAGTAGGTGCAGCGCACAGATAAGTAGACCAACAGGGACACGAATCCACAGGAATCAGTAACACGTGGAACTGGACTCAAGGAGGGCCCAGGAGAGTGAAGATGATCCAGCAGAGGAGTAGTTGATGAAATATAAATCCAATGCTGACAGGAGAGTAGACCAGCGGGACACGTGAAAGCGTGGAGAGCGGGTCAGCAGTAGATGGGTGATAGCGCGGTCAGCAGCAGCAGGACTCTGCGGTGCACGGAGGTAACCAGTAGCAACCAATAGGTGTCAGTAGCGATGGAACACGGGACAGCAGAGTAGACCAGGAGCTGTTGATCACGGAGAGTAGCGAATGGCAATGAGAGCAGCAGTCTCGAGGAAACACAGGAGAGCTGAGAAGAGACTGCAGTGCACAGGGGCAGCGGATAGGAATCAGCTAACTTGTCACGATGATGAACACAGGCGAGTTGTAGGCTGGAGGCTGTAGTGCACGGAGGCAGCGGATAGGAATCAGCTCACGGACTTGATGAGGAACAGGTGAGTGGATGTAAAGTAAAGGTTGGAGTGCACGGAGGCAGCGGGTAGGAACCAGCAAACAGTCACAGTGAAATATAATAGCGTGATGTGGATTAGAGGACTGTAGTGCACGGAGGCAGCGGATAGGAATCAGCAAACAGTCACAATGATAAGTAATAGCGTTGAAGTGGTTTGGAAGACTGTAGTGCACGGAGGCAGCGGATAGGAATCAGCAAACAGTCACGATGATACAGATGATGGTAGAAGTGGTATGGGAACCACAGCAGTAGAAGTGGTTTGGAAACCACAGAGGTAGAAGTGGTTTGGAAACCACAGGAATCAGCAGCGCTGAATACACGAGGAATACAGGAACACCTTCAGAGACTCATAGGGAATGAGACTCCAAGATCAGGCAACGTGGTGTTGACCACAGGTGCTTAATATAGGGAGTGTTGCCTGATCTGCCAATTGAGTTAAAGGGACATACACTGAAGTATAGGAAAGGGCTGCGCATGCGCAGACCCTCAGGATGGAGGACGGCCACGGTTCCTAAATGTCCGGGAAGAGGCACTCACGGTCCGGTGAGTGACAGTACCCCCCCTTTTAAAGGTGGGCACAGAACGCCTGGAACCGGGCTTGTCCGGATTTTTGGAGTAGAACTTCTTCAAAAGAGCAGGAGCATTAAGATCTTCAGCTTTGATCCAAGAACGCTCCTCAGGACCAAAGCCCTTCCAATGAACGAGGAAACGGAGGACTCCTCGCGAAATTTTTGCGTCTAGTACCTCAGTAATCTCAAAATCCTCCTCCTGATGAACTTGAACTGGCTGCGGAGCTGAGGGAGGATTTGAGAAACGGTTGATAATAAGAGGTTTGAGTAAAGACACATGGAAGGCATTAGAAATCCGAAGATTCTTAGGAAGAAGAAGTTTCACACATACTGGATTGATTACTTGAATGATCCTATATGGACCAATAAAACGAGGGGCGAATTTCATAGATGGAACCTTCAAACGAATGTTTTTAGTAGATAACCAGACACGATCTCCAATTTTTAGTGGTGGAATAGCCCGCCTCTTCTTATCTGCGAAAGATTTATATTTGATAGATGTCTTCTTTAAACAGGTTTTGACCTGAGACCAGATATTTTTAAAGGTCTGACAAGCAGTCTCCACCGCAGGAACTTGGGTGGGCGGGAGGGCAGGAAATTCCGGAAAAGACGGATGGTGACCGTAGACCACAAAAAATGGAGTTTTGGATGATGATTCATGGTACATGTTGTTATGGGCGAATTCAGCCCAAGGAAGCAACTCTACCCAGTTGTCTTGATTGGCTGAAGAGAACATCCTTATAAAAGTCTCAAGATCTTGATTGACACGTTCAGTTTGTCCGTTAGATTGCGGATGGTAAGAAGATGAGAGTGCTAATCGTATGCCCAAGGTTTTACAAAGGGCTCGCCAGAATCTGGAAACGAATTGTACTCCTCTATCCGACACAATCTCAGAAGGACATCCATGGATACGGAAGATCTCTTTAATGAAATGTTCAGCCAGAGTAGACGAGGAAGGCAAACCAGATAGAGGAATGAAATGAGCCATCTTCGAAAATCTGTCCACCACCACCCAAATAGTGTTATGATTCTTACTAGGTGGTAAGTCAGTAACGAAATCCATACTAATATGGGTCCACGGTTTGGACGGAATGGGTAGTGGTCGCAGCAACCCTGCTGGAGTTCTGCGGGAGGATTTGAACTGGGAACATAGCTCACAGGAAGCAATGAACTCTTTGACGTCTCTCCTCATTGAGGGCCACCAGTAACTTCGAGAGAGAATCTCAAAGGTCTTGTGTTCACCGGCGTGTCCAGAAAAACGAGAGGCATGGAACCACGAAAGGATTTTCCTCCTTAGAGTAGGAGGCACGAGGGTCTTCCCAAATGGTAGCGTTTTGGTGGATGAAGCAGCCAGTGAGATACATTTGGGGTCTAGAATGGTATGGTTGGAAACCTCTTCTATATCAGAGGACGTCACAAAAGCTCTAGATAAAGCGTCAGCTTTTTTGTTCTTGGCAGCTGGTTTGAAGGTTATTATTAATTCAAAACGGGAAAAGAAAAGAGACCATCTTGCTTGACGAGGGTTCAAGCATTGGGCAGACTGGAGATATGACAAGTTCTTATGATCCGTGAAGATTGTCACCGGATGGCGAGCTCCCTCCAATAAGTATCTCCATTCCTCTAATGCAGCTTTGATAGCTAGTAACTCCTTGTCCCCGATAGTATAATTCTTCTCTGCGGGCAGGAGGCCCCGAGAATAGAAGGCACAAGGATGGAATTTTTGCTGTTCCGAGCGTTGAGAGAGAATAGCTCCTAAGCCCACATTAGAGGCATCTACTTCCAGGAAGAAGGGGAGTGTCACATCAGGCTGTCGAAGGATTGGAGCCGAAGAGAAGGACTCTTTTAGTGTTTGAAAGGCTTGAAGAGCCTCAGGTGACCATTGCTTAGGATTAGCCCCCTTCCTAGTCAGGGCCACAATAGGAGATGCAATGGAAGAAAAGTCTTGAATGAAGCGTCTATAGTAATTGGCAAAACCTAAAAAACGCTGGATAGCACGAAGAGTAGTTGGCTGGGGCCAATGTAGTACAGCATTCACCTTGTCTGGATCCATCTTCAGGCCAACTCCGGAAACTATATACCCCAAGAATGGAATCTGGGGTAATTCGAATGAACATTTTTCTAATTTACAAAACAATGAATTTTTCCGTAGCCTGGAAAGGACTTCTGCCACATGTTGGTGGTGAGAAGGCAGGTCCTGTGAAAAGATCAATATGTCGTCCAGGTAGACGACGACACATACATATAATAAGTCCCGGAAGATCTCATTGATGAAACCTTGAAAAACAGCGGGGGCATTACACAGCCCGAAAGGCATTACCAGATATTCGTAATGCCCGTCTCTGGTGTTAAACGCTGTCTTCCATTCGTCACCGGAACGGATTCTGATTAAATTGTAGGCACCACGAAGATCCAACTTAGTTAAGATACGGGCTCCCTTGATGCGATCGAATAGCTCAGTGATCAGCGGAATGGGATACCGATTCTTGATAGTAATGGCATTGAGTCCACGAAAATCTATGCAAGGGCGTAAAGATCCATCCTTCTTTTTAACGAAGAAGAACCCAGCTCCAGCGGGAGAGGTGGAAGGTCGAATAAACCCATGCTGGAGGTTCTCCTGTATATACTCAGATGTAGCTTGAGTTTCAGGTAACGAGAGTGGATAGACCCGGCCCCTGGGAGGAGTCTTGCCAGGTAGAAGATCGATCGGACAATCCCAAGAACGATGAGGAGGAAGACGTTCAGACTGAGCTTTATCAAAAACATCAGTAAATGAAGCGTATTGAGGAGGGAGTCCCGGTGAGGTAGATGAGATGGAAGATTGCTGTACTTTGAGAGGAATGACTTGGGAAAGGCAACGATGGTGACATTCAGACCCCCAAGACGTGACTTGAGGGGTGCGCCAGTCAATCTGGGGAGAGTGACACTGAAGCCATGGAAGGCCTAAGACAATTGGACTAGTCGTAACAGGGAGGATTAAAAACGATATTTCTTCATGATGCAGGGCACCAATCAGAAGGGTTACTGGAGATGTACTCTGAGTGATGAGACCGTTGATGAGACGTGATCCATCTATAGCCGTCACAGTAATGGGTGTTTTTAAGGTAATCACTGGTAGGGACCATTGATTTACTAGTGATTTGGAAATAAAATTTCCTGCTGCTCCGGAATCAATCAATGCCTGTGACTCAAAGGTTTTGGTAGCACAGGAAATAGTAACATCAAAGGCGCAGACTTTAGATTTCATGGAAGATGGAGAGGACTCCAGGGACCCTAACTTCACCTCTCCAGAACTAGTTAGGGCCTGGCATTTCCCGATCTCTTAGGGCAAGAGCTGAGCATATGAGTGGAATCAGCACAATAGATACAGAGTCTATTCTTTACTCTTCGTTTCCTCTCCTCTGAAGATAATTTGGAACGTCCTATCTCCATGGGAATCACAGAGGGTGAAACTGGACGAAATTGAGGGTTAGAACGAAGAGGTGCTTTAGCAGAAGTTGTTTTCTCAGCCTCTCTTTCACGAAATCTCATATCAACACGATGGCAAAGAGAGATCAGATCTTCAAGTGACGAAGGAAGCTCCTGGGTAGTCAGTGCATCTTTAATTTTATCGGAGAGCCCCTGCCAGAAGGCGGCAACTAGGGCTTCAGTGTTCCACTGAAGTTCAGAGGCTAAGATCCTAAATTGAATGACGTACTGTCCTACTGTATGAGATCCTTGTCGCAGACGGAGGATGCTGGAAGCAGCGGAGGTCACACGACCTGGTTCATCGAACACACTTCGGAAGGTAGAAATGAATTTGGCACTATCTTGCAATATTGGGTCGTTTCTCTCCCACAGAGGGGAGGCCCAAGCCAGGGCTTGTCCAGAAAACAAAGAGATAAGATAGGCCACTCTGGAACGATGGGTAGAAAAATTTTGAGGTTGGAGCTCAAAATGGACTGAACATTGGTTAAGGAAACCCCTACAAGTTTTGGGGTCCCCATCGTACTTTGACGGAGTAGGCAGGTGAAGCGTAGAAGCTGTAGACACCTGGGATGGCACTGGGGAAACGGAGGAAAGCACAGGAGCCTCAGTAGTAGCTGTCACAGTCTGTCCAGATGTTCCTTGGGAGGTTAACGATTGATAACACTGAAGTAACAGCTGTTGGCGGGCATCCTGTTGCTCCACACGGCTGACCAGATGCTGCAGCATCTCTTTGGTGGTAGGTTCCGTATCTGGGTCTGTCATGGCCTGATCTTACTGTCACGGGCACTAGGAGTCTTTACCCAGGGATCACCAGGTGGTAGGCTTACCCGAGCAATGTAGATGGTAATAGGGTACTCTGGTAGCTGGGTGATCACGGAACAGGAAACAGCAGATGATGAGATGCTCAGGAAAGTCTATGACTAGCAGCACTGGTAATATGGAGGTAATAGTACACGAGGAACTGTAGGACAAGGACACGTGAAGGTAGTCAGTGGTCTGCGATAGCAAGTTGTACCACTGCTATAGTGAGGAGGAATGTCCAACAGAAACGAGGAGGTGATGAGAGTCAGCGGTCTGCGGATAGCAAGTGGTACCGCTGTCTGAGTGAAGGAATGGAATCCAAGTGGAGGTATCCGGGGAGTCAGTGGTCTGCGATAGCAAGTTGTACCACTGCTATGTGAGAGGATACTAGAACAGGTGATACTGGAAACAGGGATCAGTGGTCTGCTACCAGCAAGTTGTACCACTGAATATATATGTGAGGAGGTGCACGGGGAGAGACTGCAACACAGGATATACACAGGCACCTTATACACGATCCACAGTAACATGCACAATATATATAAATGACTGAACAGGTCTGCAAATATAGAAAGTCTCTTGAAGTAGTCCAGCACAAGTTAACACAGTCAATGATGGCAATAGACTCAGCGGATAGCAGACTCCAGAGGAGAACCAACACAGTCCAGCAAGATATGCAATACACCAGCACAGTCAATGAGAAGTATGCATACCGTGGTTCAGAAGCAGGCAGTCAGATAGGAGTGCAGCGATACCTGAGCGGCAGGAGGCCGGCTGGATGAAAAGTCCCAGGATAGATGAGGCAGCGGTCTAGTAGGTGCAGCGCACAGATAAGTAGACCAACAGGGACACGAATCCACAGGAATCAGTAACACGTGGAACTGGACTCAAGGAGGGCCCAGGAGAGTGAAGATGATCCAGCAGAGGAGTAGTTGATGAAATATAAATCCAATGCTGACAGGAGAGTAGACCAGCGGGACACGTGAAAGCGTGGAGAGCGGGTCAGCAGTAGATGGGTGATAGCGCGGTCAGCAGCAGCAGGACTCTGCGGTGCACGGAGGTAACCAGTAGCAACCAATAGGTGTCAGTAGCGATGGAACACGGGACAGCAGAGTAGACCAGGAGCTGTTGATCACGGAGAGTAGCGAATGGCAATGAGAGCAGCAGTCTCGAGGAAACACAGGAGAGCTGAGAAGAGACTGCAGTGCACAGGGGCAGCGGATAGGAATCAGCTAACTTGTCACGATGATGAACACAGGCGAGTTGTAGGCTGGAGGCTGTAGTGCACGGAGGCAGCGGATAGGAATCAGCTCACGGACTTGATGAGGAACAGGTGAGTGGATGTAAAGTAAAGGTTGGAGTGCACGGAGGCAGCGGGTAGGAACCAGCAAACAGTCACAGTGAAATATAATAGCGTGATGTGGATTAGAGGACTGTAGTGCACGGAGGCAGCGGATAGGAATCAGCAAACAGTCACAATGATAAGTAATAGCGTTGAAGTGGTTTGGAAGACTGTAGTGCACGGAGGCAGCGGATAGGAATCAGCAAACAGTCACGATGATACAGATGATGGTAGAAGTGGTATGGGAACCACAGCAGTAGAAGTGGTTTGGAAACCACAGAGGTAGAAGTGGTTTGGAAACCACAGGAATCAGCAGCGCTGAATACACGAGGAATACAGGAACACCTTCAGAGACTCATAGGGAATGAGACTCCAAGATCAGGCAACGTGGTGTTGACCACAGGTGCTTAATATAGGGAGTGTTGCCTGATCTGCCAATTGAGTTAAAGGGACATACACTGAAGTATAGGAAAGGGCTGCGCATGCGCAGACCCTCAGGATGGAGGACGGCCACGGTTCCTAAATGTCCGGGAAGAGGCACTCACGGTCCGGTGAGTGACAAGGAACCAATTTAGCTAAGAAACACAAACCCTTGGAACTCGGAGTCACCCAGGAATAAGCTTTTCTCCCACAAACAAAGTACACATCATCAGGGAGAACATAAGGAACAGTATGCCCATCAATTATATCACATAAGGTTTTGACAAAACTACCCATGCCTAGTGCCTCCATTTGTTCGAGACATGTGTCAGCATGGATGACATTCTTACAATTACCTATAGAGACCTTTCCAATGGATACTTTCTTATGTTTAGTTACACGCCCTAATTTGTGGTGTCCATCAACAGTCCTTCCTATAGCTGACCTTACAAGTCTCCCTGCAAAATGAGTGTGGCGAGCCATTGTCTGATCTGATGGGTCAGCTTCCCAATTCTCCAGACGCTTTGCATGAGAGGTGTTTAGGCACAGTAAAGATCTGTCTAAGGAGTATTGTCGAAGCTTCAGACTAAGGGACCTAGTGTTATTATACCTCCCTTCTATGGGCCTCCCTCCCTTCAATTCTAGTACCTCAGAGATGTTTAGTGGGAATGGTACTAGTCCTATGTTATGCTGTCACTGAGGCACAGATGAGCACACCCAGCACTCAGTTTAATTTACAACCTTACCCACTAAGGAGTGATTATCCTCCAGAGGATGCCCACCCATGTCCAGGGTACTGGTGGACTGGCATTGTGGATGCACTTTTCTTCAACTAGGAAGTCACAGAACTTACAGATACAATACTCATCAGACAATAGCCCCTCACACTGTCCCCGAGCTAGCAGACCTTTTTATAACCCCTGGACCAAGCTCTGGGTATTCTAATAACTCCATCTCATCCGTATCACTACCAGAACCTGCCTCTGTCCTTCATCCTCCTCCACAAAAATCGAGTGTCCTAGAAAAAGTAAAAACAAGAAAAATCCTGGAAAAAAAGAAAAACAAAAACCGCCACTCCATCGCTGGAAAGATAGTTCTGAGGCAACGTCTCTGGTTCAGGTGTCTTGACTGCAGGCTTTAGGTCTCCCGGAACAGATTTACGAGTGACAGATTAGTGTCGTCGGTCTCAGCTTTTTCTCGTACTTTCTCCGGGTTACTGACTCTCCTGCTTTAGGTGGAATGGACCCAAGTGTCTCTCTCTGCAACCTTCAGTGATGTGGTACTGGTCAGCAGCACTTGGTACAGGCCTTCCCAACGTTCTGTTAAACAACCTGAGTGTAAGAAATTGCGGATCATAACATAGTCCCCAGGTTCAACATCATGACAGTTTGTTTCTGGCATACCTGGTGACAGCATTTTGAGTTTTTGTTGTTGTTTTAGCTGTCTGCTCATTTTGATAAGATATTGTACAGTCACTTTATTATTACACTTTAAGTCATCTTGCGGACTCACGATCAAATGAGGTTGTCGGCCGAACAGTATCTCAAAGGGGGACAGATTAAGAGGAGGTCTAGGAGTGGTTCGGATGCTATGGAGGACTAGTGGCAAAGCTTCAGACCACGCTAACCCAGTTTCAGCCATTACCTTATCAAGCTTGTTCTTAATAGTACCATTTACTCTTTCCACCTTACCACTGGCTTGTGGTCGTTAAGGGGTGTGAAGTCTGCAACTGATTCCCATGAGCTTACACATATTTTGGAAGATATCACCAGTAAACTGGGTACCCCTTTCACTTTCAATGATTCTAGGGATACCGAACCTACACACAAACTCTTTTACAATTTACTTTGCAGTGAACACAGCAGTATTAGTGGCTGCCGGATATGCTTCTACCCAACCGGAAAACACATCAATACATACTAAAACATACTTTAGATTCCTGCAAGGTGGTAATTGGATATAGTCAATTTGCATTACCTGAAAAGGTCCGTCTGTAGGAGGGATGTGGGATGGCTCAGTTGGAATAGTTTTCCCGACATTTTTCCTCACACAAGTAAGACATGACATTGCTTTCTTACCAGCCTGAGAGGAAAATCCAGGAGCACACCAGTATGCTCTCACCAGTTTGCACATACCTTCTTTACCCAGGTGAGTCAGACCGTGTGCTGCTTCAGCCAGGCTTGGATAGTATGTTCGGGGAGCTACAGGCTTACCTTGTCCATCCCTCCAGAGTCCTGAGGACTCTTGACCACATCCCTTCGCCTTCCAGACCGCCTTTTCCTGCAGGGTACACAAATCTTGCATTTCAATTAATTTCTGCATGTCTAATGTCTGAAAAACCATCATAGTCTCGGTCGATACAGTCGTAGGTTGCCGTGCTGCCCATTTAGCAGCTTTGTCCACCCTTTTATTGCCCAATGACACCAGGTCTTCTTCAGAGGTATGGGCTTTACACTTTATGAGGGCTACCATCCTGGGTAACTGTATCGCTGTCAAAAGTCCTTTTATGTGTTGTGAGTGTGCCACTGGCATGCCTGGTGCTGTCGTAAAGTTTCTAAGACGCCAAAGGGCCCCAAAATCGTGCACTACCCCGAAGGCGTACCTAGAGTCAGTATATATATTAGCTGATTTACCTTTTGCCAACTCACAAGCTCTCCTTAATGCTACTAGTTCCGCCACGTGGGCTGAGTGAGGTGGGTCAAGGGGTTCAGCTTCTACAACATCCTTATCGTCTACAACAGCGTAACCAGTACATAGTTCTCCCTGTCTCTGTCTGTCTATGACAACTCCCGTCTGTATAAAACGTAAAATCTACATTTTCTAAGGGGGCGTCACGTATGTCGAGCCTCGCAGTAAAGGTCTGGTTCAGGTATTCCATACAGTCATGCGTTTCAGTACTCTTGCCAAACTCATCACCCAGTGTCTCCTCACCTCCCACCCTTTGTGTCTCTAGAGACACATATGGAAGGTATGTAGCTGGATTTAAGGTGCTACATCATTTGATGGTGATGTTTGAGGGTGCCATCAGAGCTAGTTCCCACTTTGTGAAACTAGCTGAAGAAACATATCTGGTTTGAGCTGAATTTAACAGAGCTGATACAGCATGGGGTGTATAGACAGTTGAATTATGTCCTAATACTACGTCCTCGCTCTTACTTACCAGAAGAGCTGTCGCTGCTACACTTCTGAGACATATTGGGAGTGATCTTGCCACAGTGTCCAATTGTGCACTGTAGTATGCTACCGTTCTGCTAGCGTCACCATGTTTCTGTGTGAGGACACCTGCTGCACAATCATCAGCTTCCGTACAGTATAGCTCAAAAGGCATTTCATAATCAGGTATTCCCAATGCAGGTGCTCTAGTCAGACTATCTTTAAGATTAAAGAACGCTTGCTCTGACTCTTCTGTGTGTACGACAGGAAGAGACTAGCTCCTGCAATAGTAATGCCAGAATAGAAAAACCTGGGATCCAGGATCTACAGTATCCACACATCCCCAAGAAGGTACGAATTTGCTTCTGGCTCTGCAGAGTCATGTGTTGTATGGCCTCAATTCTGTCGGTCGTCAAGTGTCTTAGCCCCTGGGTGAGACAATGTCCTAAGTATTTGAACTTAGTCTGACATGGCTGTAACTTGTCCTTTGCCACTTTGTGCCCTGTTTGCGAGAAATGGAGCAACAACAATTTAGTATCATGTAAACATGACATAAAAGAATCAGAGCACAGCAACAAATCGTCCACATATTGAATTAGAACAGACCCATTGCTAGGCTGGAAAGTTTGTAAACAGTCATGTAAGGCTTGAGAGAAAATACGGGGCTGTCAATGAACCCCTGGGGCAGTCTGGTCCATGTATATTGCACCCCCCGGTAGGAGAATGTAAAAAGGTATTGGCAGTCAGGGTGAAAAGGGACTGAGAAGAAAGCAGAACATAGATCAATGACAGTAAAATGACCAGCAGACCGTGGAATCTGCATGAGGATGACAGCTGGATTTGGCACTACGGGGAATTGGCTCTCAACAACTTTATTAATTCCCCTTAAGTCCTGGACTAATCTATAGCCCCTCCCCCCACTCTTATTCACAGGGAAAATGGGACTATTTGCTGTGCTGGACATACGAATTAAAATCCTTGTTGCAACAGCCTCTCAATAACAAGATATACCCCTAGTTCCACCTCCGGTTTCAATGAATACTGTGGGATTTTTGGAGCTATCCTACCACTTTTTAGATTTACCATCACAGGAGCTACGTTTGCCATTAATCCAGTGTCCTGTCCATCTCTGGTCCATAGGGAACCCGGTATTTCCAGCAACATCCCCTTTACTTGAGGTGGACTTTGTTCTATAATGGTAGAGTGTAACATTAACCTTTGAGGGGTGTCCAATATATCCTGTACCTCATGCGCAACCTTCTTTGGTATATCTAAGAACACACCATCTGGGGTACAGTATATGACACATCCCATTTTACATAACAAGTCTCTCCCTAGCAAGTTAGTAGGAGCTGCTGCAGTTAAGAGAAACGAATGCTCAGTATGCAGGGGCCCGATAGTAACTTCTGTGGGTTTAGTTAAAGGATAATGTAACACTCTTCCCGTTACCCCCATAGCTGGAATAGTTTTACTGGTCACCTGTAGATTAAAAGGAGAGGTTATCACAGATCTGGCCGCCCCTGTATCTACAAGAAAAGTTTGTTTCCTACCAGCTATGTCAACTATCATTGTTGGTTCTTCTCTCTGACTCTCAGTTAACCTCACTGGCTGTAGACTACAGGTATGACCTGACCCCTAGCGCTGACTATCGCTTTCCCGCACGGTATTTGCTACTATAACGTGCGCGGGCAGGTATGAGTCCTCTTGTCTATGTGAATTCCTCTTTGGAAGATACTTATGTGACCCACCCTTATGTGTATTGCGTCTCTCCTTTTTACAATCTCTCATGAAATGTCCTTCTTCGTTACAGTTGAAACACCTGACTATTTTATGTTTCTTGTTATGTGGATTGTATGCTGGTGGTCGTGTATGCATTCCCTCTAGAGCCTGTATACTTACCGTCATTAACCTATCACTTTTCTCTTCCTTTTTTCTAAAAAGGCTTTTGTCATGCTCCCTAAGAGAATCTACTGTGATGCCTCTCTAATTAGGTAATGTGGTTTGTACCCTCGTCTTTAAATTTTCTCTAAGGCCATCCATTAATACCCCTACAGCTACCTCTCTGTGATGTGGGTCCTCACCTATGTTTGATATCCCAGTGAATAGTGCTATCGCTGTTAGAGCTCTAGCGAAGTAATCTGATGCAGTTTCACTATCTTTCTGTTTGATGGTGAAAATTTTACTCCAATTCACAACTACTGGAAAATAGATGGCTAAATGTGTGACAATTTGTTCTATATTCTCTTGATTAATCTCATCTGTCAAGGTGTCATCTTCCTCCAACGAACAATCTTTAATACATTTTTGTATGTTAGTATTGGGAGGAAGACACACCCTCAACACTACACGCCAGTCTTTATTGGTTGGTTCGTGTGCATTTCCTAAGTCTTTAACAAATTTCTGACACTTAGCCAACTCTTTTCTAGGGTCTGGGAATTCAGTCATAATGGAACGTAATTCTGATCTAGTCCAAGGACAATGCTTTGTAACATTTCTTAAAGGAACTACACCATCCTTATCCGCTTTCCCATTGGGAACTGATATTGTGCGGACTGGATACGTACCCACTGGTTCACTGTCTTCAGGGGTAACTACTTCAGTATTTTGGATGTTATCCCTCCTAGTGGTCACACTACTCTCACCTATCTCAGCCATTGCCCCTTTTCCATACTTACACTGAACCTCTAGCATATTAACAGCATGGGCAATGGCTGAAATTACAGTGGGTTCATCTTCTTCATCAGAAACACTTGTTTTAAACTGACTTAAAACAGGATATAACTTAGCAAACTCCTTTTTTTCATTTTTAATAACGGCTGTACTTACTCCTCCCACCACATAGGGTGGCGGGGGCGTGTTTGCGCTGAGTTCTCCACGCTTCTCAACGGCCACTTCCGCTGTGCGCGAGATTTTCGCCATGCCTACTTCCACTGTGCACTCGCTGCTCTGCCACGTGTTGCCTTCCATTTGCCACAATTTCAAACAATCATTATGTTTATTTCTCACTTTTGTTGACTTAATCAACCACGCTTTATCTTTTACATTATTTAGTACCTCTGAGTTAAAACTTCCTATTGTTGGGAAAGGCCTAACACAATCCTTGGTCATCTTGACCCACGTGTCGCAATAGACCTTTGCGTATTCACCATATTTCTTACACATAAGAAACCTCGCTGAACCAATTGGCCCTTCCTTAGGCAGTACACTGGCCATCTCTAGCGTATACTTAGCACCCATGTAAAACAATACCTTCTATGCGGAACACAGATACACCGCAATACTCTGTTCCTTCCAGCAAACAATTTCAACCCTGTTGCTACAATCACCGCTAGAGATCTCTAATGCCCGGTGGACGTATTACCACTAGCCGCGTCCACTCGCATTTTTTTTTCACACCAGGCGAGGAGACCTAACACAGAAATATCACTGTAGGCCCCCAAGGGTATCAGCTCCTCTATACCCACGGCTCTATTACAAAATCTGTTAAGTTTATTATCGCTGGAAGTGCAAAGTCGATACAATCAACCTGCCTTTCCAGTATAATTCCTCCAAGCTGCTCTCCCAATTCACACTCACAGTTGTCATTGCCGTGCGATCGGATCGCACCGCCTACTAATACTAATTATCAGTAAACCATGCAATCTATTGGGCGCGCTTGACGAAAACTTCTTTTGTTTTCGCCTTCGGTATATCTGCCTAATATACTGTTCATCAGTTGGGCACCTGCCTCATCGGACAGCAACTGACACTCTATTCAACAATAGATCACAAGTTTAGTGCATTGAAATCACAAAATCATACAATATACACCTTTTCTGCGCAGAAAATCAACAAAATTCCCAACAATAGTAATAACGTTTCAGAGGCTTTCACAAGTGATTATACTATGCATGTATAACAACTATCAAAACAATTGTTTAACCACGTGGAAAATCTACCGGAAGTTCACATACGCAAAGCAGGAAGTACACATATGCTAAGCAATGCAATACAGTTAAAACGCAATAAGACAATAAAAAGAAACAGTTTTCTCTTTTGTCCCTAGAGTCAAGTTAGCGCACCTTAGATAATGCAAAACAGACATTCGGTTTCACAACACAGAGTAAAATTCAGGTTTTGAACACATTGCGTTCTTACCCGTATATGACGCATCTTCACCCTTTGTTGGGGAACCGAAATCCGTTGGTCTTGCGTATCGTCCGGCAACGAAACCTCCGCCTCGAGCCCCCAAATTGTTATGCACATTTTGTCGCTATCCAATAACGTTTGTCTAATCTCAATATGTGTTTCCAACGCACAAATATTTATTCTCAAAAAGTAGCAGAATAATTCAAGTGAAATAATAGTAAGTACAGCCGTTACTTATCGCAGGCGCTCTGGATCCAGTGAACAGTCATTCAGTCCTGAAGTCTGTGGACAAGATGTCTGATCACTGGATGCAAAGCTCTTGCTTATATGCAAACAGAAATACAGTGAAACAATGCAGATGGTATGGCTTGCTTCTATTGGTCCAGGCTTCAGGAAGGTCCAGGGGGTTGCAGATCATAGGCTGGTTCAATCGAAGGAATCCAAAGGTGGGGGTCATCTCTCCAGGGGATGAGCTCTGTTCTTCCCGCCAAAACTCCAATTACAACCAGTCCATTAGCATTTTACAGTCAGCATCATATTAAAGGTTTATTCCCTAACATTAATAATTAGAGTATGCAATGTGGGATCTCTTCGCCAAATGCACCGGACAGCTGCTGATGTAAAGGGGATCAATATGATATCAGACATGACACATTTCCTTTAACCTGAACCATATGTATCATTAATATGCATATAACTTATAATATTACATATAAACACTACTATATTTTGACATAAATAACTATGTGCTGCGACTACGATTAATATGTACTATTTACAAATGTGTGTGTGTGCGAATGTATACAAAACTGTAAAAACTGTTATTGCCACGTGTTGCGGCTGGATACGCCCTTCCACGCCGTAGCGTGCTCTACGCATAATTTCAGACAAAGACAATCAAGTTTGCTCGATATTAATTGAAATGACTTTATCCAATTTGCTGACTTCGACACACCATAGTGTAGTATATAAAGAATGCAGTGTGTATATAAAGAGTACACAGTCTTGACCTGCCCCTTAGATTGGGCAGAACAGTCACCAAAAATTCGGGATTGTCCCACTAGACTCAGAACATTTCACAGACTGTCCTAAATGTTGTTGTCACCACCTGTGGCTGCTCGTTTCTTTACTTGCGGTTTGTCTGGATCCTGGAATGTTGGGGGCCCTATTTGAAAAAAATGGGTACATTTAGAAAATTCCAACCAGCTCCGGCGTTAAATTAATAGGACCTACAATTAGTACTTAAGTCTTCCTCCAACCCCAACATTAAAGTAATAGTATTCCCATTTAATGAATAAACCAATTTCCCTCCCTCCAGACAGCCCCAGCAATAAATTAATAGCATTTACGTATAATAAATATACATATTTCCCGCAACCGTCACTGCCATTAAATAATTCGTATTTACATTTAATAAATAGACCTCATGCTCCTGAAAATCAACCCTACATTCAATTAGTAGCTCCCGAACCACCCCATCTTAAATTATTAGTCACCACTATAAAATTAAATTGCCCCATCTCCCCACAAACAAAATAGCACCCATTAGTTAGCCACCACCTACCACACACACATTACATTGCCACAGGCCCGCTGTGCCATCACACACACACATTACCATGCTGTGCCCCCTTATGATCACATTGCGCCCTCCATGCTGCTTTTTCTCCCCTCTTCTTCTGGCCCCTCTTCATCACCCTGTGCCATGCTGCTTTGGCCCCCCATTCACACTCTACCATGATGCTTTCCCCCCCCTTCACACTCTGCCATGCTGCTTTGGCCCCCCCTTCACACTCTGCTATGCTGCTTTGGCCCCCCCTTCACACTCTGCCAAGCTGGTTTGCCCCCCCATCACACTCTGCCAAGCTTCCATGACAGTTCAAATGCCCTTATTGCCCCTCATCTCTCATGCCACATTTGTTTCTCTCCCCTCTTCCCCAAAATGACAGGCTGCTTGCGGGGGCGTGGCAAACCAGCGTCGGGGCCTACTGGTGGATTGCCCGGATCCCCGACAGGCCAGTCTGACGCTGAATGCAGCTACTGGCTTTTTGGATATTGTTTCCATGTTCCACATGCACAACGCAGATCTTCAACAGGAGGATTCCATTTTTTGGACAAAATAGTGATATCCTATGTTGTATGTATAGATTGTAAGCTCTCAAGAGCAGAGCCCTCCTCCCTCTTATTTCCCTTTCTACTCCTGACCTATCTGTCAAGCACATTCTGCCTGTTTGCTATGTATCCTCCTACAGCATTTGAAGCCCTGATTGATGCACCCATGTTCCAGGACTCATGTATCATGCTGGTATGTGCCTAACCAGTCTCTGTTCCCAATCTATACCATTTAATTTTTCCTACTGCCCTCCTCCCCCCCCCCCTTATATTGAGCTGGAGACCTTAATGGTGTTTTATAAAATAAATAATAGCAAATATTGTATACACATTTATTGTAAATCTAAAAGTTACACTGTTCTGCAAAAATACAGCCAATGGAAGCTCAGTTTCATCATATTTTAAACAGCATTCCTTATCTGTGGTGGGATTGCAGGCACCTATAATTCCCCCCTGCACTTGTCCAAGAGGACATCACTAGACAGCTCTCTCTCCATAAGTATGACACTATGGGGAATATTTAATAAACTGCTAGTTTGAAATAGTGGAGATGTTGCCTACAGCAACCAATCAAGTTCTAGTTATCATTTAGTTAGTACATTCTACAAAATGACAGCTTAGAATCTGATTGGTTGCTATCGGCAACATCTCCACTTTTTCAAACCGGCAGTTTAGTAAATATACCCCCAAGTGTCTTCCTAATTGAGTAGTGGCGGTAATATTAATATTATTCCACTTTTTATCTTTCTATTTTGGACATCATAATGGTCTCTCAAATTAATCATTAAAGTGTAATATTCATCACAAATCAATATATTATTTGCCTTTTTTTATTTTTGATATTGTCTCCTACCTCTTTTTGTCAGTTCCTGGCTTCTTGAATCAATTGTAAACTAAGTAAGTGGTTGAAAAAGTATGTGAACAAAATTTCAATTTAAAATTTTTAACGAATTCTATGAAAACGAAACAAGAAATATAAGAAAAATGCATGATAAATTGTTTTATTTCTTTGTTTTTTTCTGAACCAGTGATGCAATATTTGCAAAGGGATTTGTCAAAAGTAGAACTACTAGTCCAATATCAGTAATCGTTCTTTGAAGTAAACCACATGAAATTCTTTCTGCCTTGCCTATAGTTTAACAACTTCAAAATCATAGTTTACTGCTACATGTTCATACCCATTTTTCAGATTCTGCTTTGTATCATTTTCGGAGTTGCGTTTGTAGCCGTTTTTAAACTGTTGGTGGGTGTAGGTGTTCCCATACATGCAGTTTCCTCTCAGTTAGGGTTCTCCAGGCTAGCTCAATATCTCTTGTAACCCCAAGATCACTGAGTGAATCTGTATAGTTCACTTCTTTTTTGAACTCTTACAGCACACACTTAATTGCTGCAATAAATAATTTACATTGTCTATAAGTCAGCGCGAATGCAAGGCATCCAGTGGGTGATATAAACCACTTCTCAATAATGTTTGATAGGATATAAAATTCCACAACGATTGCAAAATATAGATAAAAATAAATTCAACATTTATTGTAAAAAATACATAAGATCACCAGAAATAATCTGGAAATATCGATAATTGAGCCAATGTCACATAGCATATAGTATGTATTCTATATCAATATATCTTCTCAAATGACCACACATCTGGTGACTCTCTAATATTGTGTATCTCAGACCGTTAATATGTCATTCTTCGACAATAATGATATGTCCCAACTGCTGAGGAAAATACCAGATTCATCTCCTAAAGATATACATCTCCAATAATATATTGTAGACCACACTCCGTGAGTGTATAGCAAATACTTGCAGTTCTCGATGTCCACATGCAGGAATAATCCGTTTCGGTCTCAGCGTCTCTACAGCTACAATATCACTGGATCATTTAGACCACTCTAAGTATTGCATTTGTATCTCATACTTTGACCGGACTCTCGCTATTCTATTCACCATCAGCTCTGTGGAATTCAAGCGGAAAACAATTTGAGCACTTGTGCCCCTCCGGACGTCTGAGAGGTACGCACCTCATTCCTGCAGAGACGCTGAGACCGAAACAATATTAGAGAGTAACCAGACGTGTGGTCATTTGAGAAGATACACTGATATTGAATAAATACTATATGCTATGTGACATTGGCTCAATTATCGATATTTCCAGTTTATTTCTGGTGATGTATTTTTTACAATAAATGTTGAATTTATTTTTATTTATATTTTGCAATCGTTGTGGAATTTTATATCCTATCAAACATTATTGAGAAGTGGTTTATATCACTCACTGGATGCCTTGCATTCGCGCTGTCAGTGCTTTGTTGTGATTGGTAAAATTGAGGGGAGCGACACTCTCCCCGGCCTGGCAGCGTTTCTGAGACAACCAAGTCGGGTTTATTAAAAGCGCCAGGTATTTGTTATTTTACGTTGTCCATAAGTCATTTACAAGAGCTGACATTCAACTGTCTCCCAACTTTTACACTGTCCTCGTGAGCAGTTCCCTTGATCTCTCAACTTCAATTATTTTTATACAATTTGTCCCTGTGTCCCTTTTATTAGACCCAGGATTATCACCCAACATACAGGTATCTGTCAGGTGTCCTATCTTCAACCGATATTGATATCTATGCAGTTAGATTTGGTAATCGCAGACTTAGTTCCAGTATGCCTGCAAATATACTTAACACTAGGCAATATCAAGACTATATTGATGGTCTTGGACTTGAACACCATGTAGCCTTCGCACAAAAATATTAGAGAGTGTATTTTTAATCCAGCCACTCATTTTCACTGCTGCCCCTGGTGTGGTACTCTCAATTCCTCAAACTATGGTGCAGTCTACTAAATGATTCTTACCTATAGGGACATTAAAACCTCCCTCATTAGATTAAGAACAGATCTGTCAGTCTAATATAGAGTCCCAAATGCGTGGCCCACAATGAATAATACTTATAATATAGTTATATATTTCACACAGTTATAAATACATCTCCTCATGAAAACACAGATCAGTAGTCATCATTGTATAAAATGCATTGAGGTAGTAGCACTAAAGTGCAATTTAAAATCCCCCTAATGAGTTACCCACTAGACCGTAAAAATCGGTACGCACATGGAGAGTCTCTTTGTAGTTAAAGTAAATAATAAACACACTCATAGGACTATTTGTACAAGCCTAAATGGACCCTGGATTTCTGGCTCCAGATCTCTCAGCAAATGGAATAATACATTAAGTTCAGTTCACACTTAGTACCTGTGCGTACTTGTCGTCTTTCTCTCCTTCCAAAAAAGACTGGAGGCTTTCTGTGGCTCCTCTTCTTCACTCAATAATATTTAAACTACCTAATGGTAGCTTAGGAATTAGAATGACCACTATGTGGTTTTCTGATCTTGACTTTGTGAATACTCAAACTATTCGCCTTCTCTGACGTGGTCAACTCTGCTAACATTGTGAACCTCAGATTGGTTCACCATATGGGATCTAAAATGACTTATTGTCCTCATCTCCCGGGATAGTCCCACTCATCATAGTAATTTCCTGGGATTTCCAGATGCCACAACAAATCACCATGTCTCTCTGCGCTCACCTGCTCAGGGATGAGTGTGAGGAGATTTTATATATATATATATATATATATATATATATATATATATATAAAACGATTTGACGGGATAATGGTGGGTTTTTCCACGCCTTCTCCCCCCAGAAATAGATTGTTGATGGGATTTTCAAAATTTCTTAGCATGCTTACAATCTTAGCATGCGCATATTTGTTCAATGTCTCTGCAGCTCCAAGTGGCTTTTGCTAGTCTCCCACTTGGAACACTTCCTAAATAACTCTCAACTGCACTCTCTGTACCCCTCCATCATTGATTGGGTCAGCTTAGTTTGGTCGACCATAAGACAAGATCAAGACTAAATCAATAGGCTTGAATGTGAATTACATTGGTCATAATCGCACGCTCTCCCCTGACGTCAAGTTAAAGTAAGACCTCTAAGCACAGGTGTCTGAGTGCATAATATATATATATATATATATATATATATATATATATATATATATATATATATATACACATATATATATATATATATATATATACATACATATATATATATATATATATATATATATATATATATATATATATACATACTCACACACATATATATATATATATATATATATATATATTGTGGCAAGAGCCCGCTACTGCAGAAGCACACGCGTACAACTTCTTCCTTTTTATGGTTCTTTATTGTCAGGATGGTAATAATGTTTTGACACCGTATACTTGCACAGCAATTATGGAGACCTTCAATGCTTACTATACATAGCCCAAATCTCTGTCCAGATCAGCCAGCTAGCCCAGCGTTGATCTCCCTGAACAATGAAACAAGCAGGGTTTTATACCTGACACTCCTCACACAGGCCTAGCTTGATGGACAGGTGACACACCCACCTTCTCTTTAAAAGGAAACGCCCATCCCTGGCTCTGTTTAGACTATCAGACCCACCCTGTCTGTTTGCTGAGAGGAAGCAGCTTTTAAATCATGTAAGTAAACCAATTTTAAACTACACATATGTTTTTACCTGGTTTAATCTCCACCTAGGTACATAACTGTGCCAATGTTTTACTCTACTTCCCTGCTTTCTCTGCATATTGCCAGCTAAATGCCTCCTTTTGTTACATATCCCTCCCCTAGCGTCTCCAAGTAGGGGGTCGCGGACTTCGCGAGGAGCGCATATTTTCGTGACAAGGCATCTGCATTTTTGTGTAGAATCCCAGGCCTATGTTCTACTGAGAACTTGAAAGGTTGTAGTGCCAAGAACCAACGGGTTACCTTGGCATTTACCTCCCAGTTGTACTGAAATCCATCTTAATGGTGCATGGTCTGTTATTAGGGTGAACTCTCTGCCTAGGAGATAATAGCGCAGAGCTTCTGTAGCCCATTTTATGGCGAGACATTCTTTCTCCACAGTGGCATATTTTTGTTCCCTTGGAAGCAACTTACGACTTAGGTACAGGACAGGATTTTCTACTCCATTCTTCTCCTGTGACAAGACTGCACCTAAGCCAACACCAGAAGCATCAGTTTGGAGGAAGAACCTCCGGCTAAAATCTGGTGCTTGTTGAACTGGAGAGGAACAAAGAGCTAACCAAAGATCAGACCAGGCGGTTTCTTCAGAGTCAGACCAGGTTAATCTATCTGGACAACTTTTTTTTAACATGTTCGTAAGTGGAGCAGCTCTAGTGGCGAAGTGGCTTACAAACCGCCTGTAGTAACCTACTAAGCCTAAAAAGGTTCTTAACTGTGACTTTTTCTCTGGTCTTGTCCAATTTTTGACTGCCTCCACTTTGTCTAGCTGGGGTTTTACATGCCCTCGACCAACAATGTACCCCAAATATTTGGCTTCTCTCATGGCTATGGCACATTTCTCTGGGTTAGCTGTTAACCCTGCGGACCGTAATGAAGCTAAGACCGCCTCAACTTTGGCTAAATGTGATCCCTAGTCTGGGGTATAAATCACTATATCATCCAAGTAAGCAGCTGCATAAGCTGTGTGAGGTCGTAGCAATTTATTCATAGCCCTTTGGAACGTGGCAGGTGCCCCATGCAACCCAAAGGGTAGGACTTTATATTGATTGAGACCATCAGGGGTGGAAAATGCAGTCTTTGGCTTGGCCGTGGAAGTCAGGGGAACTTGCCAATAACCCTTTGTTAGATCAAGGCTTGTTAAATAATTGCTACCAGCAAGATTTTCCACTAGTTCATCCACACGTGGCATCGGATAGGCATCAAACTGCGACATACTGTTTAGGCGCCTAAAGTCATTGCAGAACCTAATTGTCCCATTGGGTTTCGGGACAAGCACAAGGGGACTATTCCATTTACTAGTGGACTCTTCAATTACATCTAACTGGAGCATCTTCTCGACCTCCTTTCTCACGTCCACCCGTCTGGCTTCTGGAATACGATATGGCTTCTGCTTGACAATGACTCCTGGCACAGTAACAATGTCGTGTTCGATTAAGGTAGTGTGCCCAGGAATGGAAGAGAAGACATCCCTGTTCCGGCAAATCATTTCTTCAGTCTGTTGTCTCTGCTGAATGGACAAGGCTGGCTCTATGGGCACTTCAGACTTTTCAATGGCAGTACTCACTACCTGAGGAGAGGTTTCCTCATCATGCCAGGGTTTAAGAAGGTTCACATGATATATTTACTCCTCCCTTCTACCTAACTGGTGGACTCTGTAATTGACAGGACCGACAGCCTATAGAACTTCATATGGACCCTGCGAATGTGCGAAAAGTTTGCTTTCCTGAGTAGGAACCAGGACTAGGACCTTGTCCCCAGGCTTGAAAGATCGAACAACAGCACTTTTGTCATAACTTTTCTTCTGTCGTTCCTGAGCCTCTTTTACATGTTGCTGCACAATGGGCCCTATCTTTCCTAGCCTCTCATACATTTGGGACACAAATTTTACCAGATTTGGCTCCCTGGGACCTTGCTGCTCCCACCCTTCTTTTAACATATCCAAGATACCCCTGGGCTGTCTCCCAAACAATAACTCAAAGGGACTAAACCCTGTTGAAGCTTGAGGTACCACACGGATGGCAAACATCAAATAGGGAATAAGAGTGTCCCAATCTTTTTTCTCTTGAGCCACTGCTTTCCTGAGCATGTGCTTTAATGTGCGGTTAAAGCGTTCCACCAAGTCATCTGTTTGTGGATGGTATACAGAGGTGTGAAGCGCCATAACTCCTAGCAACTGGCACATGTCCTTTATCAGTTTAGACATGAATGGAGTACCCTGGTCTGTGAGAATTTCTTTGGGTATTCCCAAGCGTGTAAACACCAATACAAGTTCTTTAGCTATGATGCTGGACTTTATGTTTCGTAGGGGAGATGCCTCTGGATACCTGGTTGCATAGTCAAGCACCACTAGTATATATTGGTGCCCACATGCAGATTTTTCCAGGGGCCCCACAAGGTCCATAGCTATCCATTCAAAGGGAACTTGTACTATTGGTATTGGAATGAGAGGTGCCCTGTACATGGGTTTGGGACAGGTTTTCTGACAAATGGGACAGGACCGGCAATACTTTTTCACTGCCATGTGTACACCGGGCCAGTAAAACCTAAGCAGAACTCGTTCCCGTGTTTTATCCTCCCCTAGGTGTCCCCCACAGAAATGTGTATGTGCTGCTTTTAACACTAGGGTTACATGGACCTGAGGAACCATTAATTGTTCTACTTTTTCCCCCTGTACATTAGCAACTCTATACAGGAAATTATTTTTAACTATAAAATATGGTATACCTTCTGCAGGCTGGGCGGCTTTCGCTACCACATTTACCTCAGTCACACTTTTAAAGACATGTTCCAAAGTGGCATCATTAAGTTGGTCTCGAGCAAAGTCCTGCAAAGGAAACAAAATTGGCATTGCGGACCAGTCCGTATCCTCACTGACAGCCGGGGTGGGCTCATCTGCGACATCACCGACCAATGCTAGTTTGGACTGTCCATGTTTCCCCACAGTTGGATGCTTTTGTGGAACTCCTGCTGTGACTCCCAGGATGGCATTCCGGTTTGGCGGTTCCCAAAGATCGATGTCCAGATGTTGTGGATTCTTAGGCGGTTCCTTTAAGACCGGTCTTCCGACCGTTGCATCAGTTGCCGGCATGTCCGGCCGGATCCGCTCACCGAGGACATCATTAAACAGTGGGAAGTCTCATCCCAAAATGAGTGGATATGGGAGTTTAGGTGCTATGGCAGCTACCACCATAACAGTTTTATCTTTGAGTGTGACTGGTAGTATTGTTCTTTCATACCCCTGTGTTGTGCCATGTACACAAAGAACTTTCACTTTGGGCAACCGAGAAGTTATGATTTCAGGTAAAGCAGAGCTGGAAACCAATGAGAGTTCATTCCCCGAGTCAACCAAGGCCAGAACAAGGTTTTGGTTGATTAGCACAGTCACCCGGAACAAACAAGGACTTCCTGATGTGGGACTCATGGTAAAACAGCTTGGAAATGCAGGTCCAATATGTGCTACAGAACAGTCCATGGGTTCCTGTAGTTTAGGACACTCTGCCTTAAAGTGGCCTGGCTCACCACATTCAAAACACTTCAGATTAGACAGCTTTGCACCTGGCCCTCTGTCCATAGCAGTTTTGCCATTGGGCCCTGTGGCAAGGATTCTCAAACCTGGCTTTTGGCGTGGGAGCTGCTTTGGCACAAATGCAGGTTCTTTAGTCATTTGCTGTAGCGCACAAAACCTTTCTACCACAGTGGCAAGCTCTTCATAAGTTTGTGGGTCTGATTGCAGAACCCACCTTTGCAAATCGCGGTTCAGCCCCCGGATGCAGTGATCTATCGCCAGAACTTCAATAATCCGAGAAGGCGAATTCTCCTCAGGCTGCAGCCATTTCTTTAAAATTTTAGAAAGCTCAGCCACTTGCGCTCTGACCGGTTTTTCTTTATCATAGCGCCATTGGTAATAGCGCTGGGCTCGGCCTGGCCCGGAAACTCCAATGCGAGCCAATATCTCAGACTTTAGACACAGATAGGTGTTCTGCTGATCCAGTGATTTCATCACTCAGGACTTCATCAGGAAGCGCCTCCTGATGAAGTCCTGAGTGATAAAACGCCTAGAGGTGACTGTGGAGATTCTCTGATTTTCGAGCTGCTTCAGATAGAGCCGTTCGTATGTGGATATCAGAATTGAGCTGTTGTATTATTTATGCCTGAATATATTTACCATCTGGTACGTGCAAATTTATAGTTTGGAATAAAAACTTTTAACTTGGATAACACACCATGGAAGCACCCCTTCTTTTTTTGATGTTTTAGGAGTGTTGGTTATTCCCCCGTGGAGATCGGGAGATAGAAGGGAAGGACGCGCAGATTTCATCCTGCTGGTGTTTTGAAATACAGTGAAACAGAGACTGTTCACGAACAAGCACGTTGAGATTTATTATCCATATCACTGGACTTGTGCGCACCGATTGTTGGTATTGTTGTATATATATATATATATATATATACATATAGATGCTGACTACCCCGACACTACTTACCCTGACGTGGAGAGACTGAAGGCCTCCTTCCCTGACCAGCGTGCAGGACGACTTCTGTGTATTGCGACTGGAAGTGATGGCGATCCCTGAAGAAGGCCGCGCCGCGATTATCGGCTGCAAGTCAGTATGTTTAACTCCTCTCACTTTCTTCAGTCTTTTTCTCCCATATGAGTGCTGAATGATTGAGGTGTCAGGGAAATTTGCACCCTTCATGCTGCAGAGGGAGGAGAGACTATAAGTTTCTCCGTATTTAACTACAGTACCTATTATCTGTTCAAAACACAAAGACCCGTGTGCCATTTTCATATCATGTGTAAAGAGCAAATGCTTTAAGTGTAAGAGAAAAATCAACATAGAAACAGTTTAAATGAATGAAATTTAAATGGATGTAGTGTTATATAAATCATACTTTTTAAACTTGTTTAATTTTGTGTCCTGGTAGGTCCAGGGGCAGGTGGGTGTGTGGTTATGGGGCTCGAAAAATCGCATCAACAAGCCCCGCCCCCTAAGCCATTAATGCTATTTTGTCCCATACCAGCAGGGGGCGGGCTGAGAATTGTGTCAATAAGCTTGCCCCCTTAATGTAATTTTTCAACCTGTCAAGGATCCGGGAGGTTGCTCTGCTCTCCCGGGAGTCTGGGAGGATCCCAGAAATTTGGGAGTCTCCCAAACATTCCGGGTGAGTAGGCAACTATGATATAAATAAAAAAGGATAAACAACCAAAATCACATTTTTAAAGGAAAAGTAATGAATCAACTGGAATGTAAATAACAATTAGCATATATAAGGAAGGCTAATATGAATTAGTTGATACAGTGCTCTCTTTATATTACTCCCCTATATAGCGCCACCCACATTAACCACTAGGTAAAGTCTCTGTACAAAAATATATTCAAATATATTCATTATTTCATTATACGTTCACCACTTCAAAACACTGCTCTCAGCATAATACCAGTTTTAAGCTGGTATTTTAATAAGAGGAGAAATAATTATATTTATGTTTTCTTGGGAAGGGGGTTTAATCTGACCACTATCTTAGAAGTTGTGTACTAAATAGTAATTCGCTTATTGTCCAATCTATACGTTTGGGGCCTGTATACGCCCACTACTTTCAATTTCTCCAATAGAAAACCTCTCATTGGATATTTATCCTAATATAGAGAAGTTCAGCTCATTTGCAACAATTTCATTATCGTGTAACACAAAAACACGTTCTGATAGTAATATGATCATGCAAATTAGATCACATTATCATTTAGAATGGTACAAGGGAATTATTATATCTAAAGCCTTACAAACAGTTATGATCACACTATATATGTGATAGTTACAAGCTACAGGTAAAGTCCACATCATAAAAAGTTGCACTGCTTGTTATACTAGTTAAGTCCAAAATACTGAAATATAGTAGATGTGCATGAATTGTATCTCTGTGGCATTTCAGACAATGGTGAATTGTCGGTTACATGTTTTATAGAAAGCAGGCAGAGCAGCGCTGGCAAGATAGCAAATGTTAGAGGCAGAGAGAGGTGCACCTGCTGATTAGCAGGAGGTTAACAGGTAACCTGAAAGACCCAGCCACAGGCCTAATGGATGGAGCCTACCCTACTCTCTCCACCCATAAACCCCATATCCCTTATCTGGCTTTTTTCTTTTACAAGCCTTTAGTATTACAACAGCTACTACCAGCATACACTTTCCTGGGGTTTTAAAAGCAGTGTGTTAGAAATCTAGGTACAATGTACCTGTTATCATACACCTCACCCTTGACTCTGTCAAAATATATATATACATACAAACACATATAGTTGTTTTTTGAAAAGCTAGCTTTATTTAGGTATTTTATTTAAAGGAAAGAAAACAGCAGTATAGTAATTGTTATATATTTCAGATGTAGAACAGAGCAGTACATTATATAAGGTCCATGTAACCAACCCATTACCTTACTTTCCTTGTACAACAATATAATGTGCCAGTATAGTACTAGCATGAGGTGGGACCAGCTGCAGCCCAAACCTCATACGTAACTACTATAGTCATCATTTCAATATAATATAAATAAATAATACAATTATAGCAAAGAAAATATTATTTGCCAACCAAAGATACTTGATATGAAAATGCCAGTAAGCAAACCTACAGACATCCATTAGTCACTTGCAGTATCTTAGGCCAAATACTTGGATATAAGTGAACATATTGCATAATTTTAGCTGCCGACATTTACCATCCTCTTTAAGTGTTGTGCGCTAATTTTATCCACTGTAAAGTGTATAGTTGTTGCTATACACCCCTGCTAGGAGCAAATTTGGGGCAAAAGTAGTCCAAGCACATGTAACCAGAATTTTCAAGTACATTATCATTTTTATTGTGTCATGATTTAGCCATACTGTAGACATAGAATATAACCCCTAGGCGCAGGAAGAAAAAGACAGACAAATAAATGCTGGTGCAAAGGTGTATTAAACAAATGAATATAGTGGCAGGTGTGCCGGCAATATAAATGTGGAGAGTGTAACCAGTATGAGGTTAAACAGCAATACCAATGTAAAGGTAGCACACAGTCAGATTAACATGCAATACCAGGGTAATAACCCGGATAAATAGATGCAGGAGAATGAGAAATCATGCAGATTATGTCCAATATAAATATCCACCAAGGGGGATATACAGAGTTCTAAGGTGAAGAAGCATGTAAGCAGTGAAGGATCCGAGTGTCAAATAGACTCAGTCCATAGATCCTGAAACACGTCTCCTGCATCTATTTATCCGGGTTATTACCCTGGTACTGCATGTTAATCTGACTGTACACCTTTGCACCAGCATTTATTTGTCTGTCTTTTTCTTCCTGCGCCTAGGGGTTATATTCTATGTCTACTCATCCTCCGTTCAAGGGTTGGAACTTCCCTTTAGCATCACCCCTGTAGGCAGCAACCTACCACATATACTAAAGGAATAGGGAGCGCTGACCCATCCTATCTTGTCTATTTTAGCCATACTGTAGCTGCCAACTGTCCCTAATTCCCAGGGACATTCACAGGTTTGAAAGCTTTGTCCTGAAAATATCCCTATTGTTCTGTATTGCCCAACTGTACAACTGTAAACTCCTATTCTGTATGATAGACGTAATTCTTACCATATATTTTTATTATCTAGGCTGTATTAAAGTTATTTCATCGTTTTCCAATAAGCATTGTCTAAGTGATTTATGTGTTCCAAAGCACAAGCAATTTATTTAGCAAAAAGCAAGAAAAGGTTTAGCAGTTCCATAAACAAGTAAAATACAGTACTATATAGCCGATACATGATACATATTAAAGATGTTTAAAATAAAGCAGGAAAGTATAAAACACTGACTACATTACATTTTCCTTATAGAGCTTCACCGAGGTCCATAGAACACAGCCATGCTCACATGTAGCCAGGTTCAGAGAGAGGTAGAAAAAGAGGCAGCATGCTTGTATATACTGTACAGATAACACTTGGTGAGGTCTTCATTGGTCCAGGGTTAATGATATTCCAGTTCCTTGCAAGTTATAGGTCAGTTCTTTACAAAGGGTGAGGGGAAACATCCCCCACCTCGTTGTTCACATGATTTGACTCTGAATGACCAGCTCAAACTGACCCACACAAAAGTATTTTTGAGCATTAATCTCATATTGCTTGTATCTGGCGATCGCTAGATGCGATCGCTATTCCGTCCACACCGGTTAATGCTGGTGAAATAAGCTTTAATATGGGACTCTATACCTTTTAAAACACCTGAACCATAAATACCTTTACTACAGTAATACATATGCATAATTAAACAATCTAATAAATTTTATTAATAAATGAATGTGGATTGGAACCTTAATAAATATGAACTATATATAAGTGAATTTGAAAGTGCGAGTATTTGCGTGCGTTATTTATCGTATGATTGTACCTGTGGCGTACTGAATGCAATTGCACTGTAAAACAATATTAATCAATATACTTTCTTTCATCCAATTATACGACTTCGACAGCTGTATAAGTTAAAATGCATTTTAATGGAATAGTTAACATGCAAGAACTGTACACTATTATACAGTTCAGTAAAAAAGTCATGTTGATGATTCTAGTGATTCAAGTTTGACTGACTGAAACAGTATTTGGCATTGGCTTAGTTTCTAAGGGGTACATTTACTAAACTGCAGGTTTGAAAAAGTGGAGATGTTGCCTATAGCAACCAATCAGATTCTAGTTATCATTTATTTAGTACATTCTACAAAATGACAAGAATCTGGTTGCTATAGGCAACATCTCCACTTTTTCAAACCCGTTTTTTAGTAAATATGCCCGTAAGTGTCACTGGAAGAATTTTTAAAACGTTACCAGCTATGATTTTAGTTTGCCTTTATTTGCCATTATTTTATCTATTTATTTACAATACAACAGATAAAATGCAGTACAGCAGTAATGTAGCAGGTTGTGTTTCTGCAAGTACCATATAGAGGTTGTAAACATTCTTTATTTACTGAAAAATTATTATATCTGCTTTGCCTAATGCAATCAGCTGCCACCTGAGAGTTTTTCTTTGCATAGGGATATAAGTCAGATAGCTTGTTAAGGCCAATACACTTTTATAGGCTTTAGATACATCACAGTAGATTAAGATATATACATTATATAATAAATAAAAACATATGAGTATGATATTGATTATAATAAAGATCAAATAATACAAAACACTAGAATAATATACTAGAGAGTATAGAAAATAAAAACGTATCAAAAAAGTAAGGTAATCATGAAGGAAAATGACAACTTTATTAAAAATGACTCTTATGTTTTTTCAAACATGTTGCTTTGTTAATTTGAAAATCTAAAAACATTTTAGAAGAGTAACAGTGTCTTGTATTGTATTACAGCACAAATGTATTAATAAAAACAACATACGAAAAAAAGCCATATTGATATATATTCACAAAGAGTCTAGCCTGCCTATGATATTTGGCATGACAATGGTAGATGATTCCGCAGTAAATAAATCATTCACAGGTGAGTTAGTCTATTTTCCTGGGTCAATATTTATCCCACCTGTTTCTACAGACAGAAATCCTGAAAGCAAAACCTGTTGAAAGCTCTTCAGGACTGGGTTTGAGCCCCTCTGTCATACTGCATACCTTCCAACACAGAATATGTACAAAATAAGCACAAAACCCACCCAGAGTCTCCCACTTCTTACCCAAAAACTTCCACTTTGGGTTTTATAAGTCCCATCCTTTTTATGGCCCTTGAATGAGGACAGTTGGGAGGTATGCATACTGATTTATTTTTCTGATATAAGAAGAAATGAATAAAGTGGGAATTGTATGGTTATTGTAATGACTCATGATCACACACACTCATAAAAAAAACTGTATGCAAAGGATGCACACACTGATTAAAACATTTTAATTTAAATAAGATAAATGTGCTCATGTAGCCATTGGAAATTGGCATGATACACCTGCCTAAAGATTACACCTGCCTAAAGATTACACCTGCCTGTAATCAATAAACCCTGAATTTATTCAAGGAGTATACATGAATCATATGCCATACTAGGTCATCTTTCTGGTACAAGAAGAACACAGTTTGAAGCAATATGTTTGGTTTCAGAAATTTATGAATAAACAAATGGACTCACATAAAATATAAGATAATTTTCATAAACATTTTGAGGATAAAAGAAGGGTGTGACTGGATCACTGATAAATAACTTTTTTGTGGCTAGATCTTGTGGAAATAATTTATTGTAGAAATGTATTTCAATCAGAGGTGCAGACACCAATGTATAATTTGAAGTGCACTTATCGTATTACATTGGGATGTGTTTTGTATGGAAGTGTCATTGTTTGGGTTTGTAAGGTTGCTAGAGGAAATCTCCAATTAGGCATATATGGGGAAGGAGTCTGATAGCAGGAAATGTTAACTAAGTTTTTTGATGAAGTGTCAAATGCCTGCTCTGGCCAAAAGCCCTGCAGGGGATCCTTACTGTGTGGCCTTTTGTCCAGAGTGTTCAAACCTTTCTGAACATTGTAATCACCATGTGATGCAGGAAATCACAGCAAATTATAGAATATCACAGACAAGTGCAAATATTGTTAGCTTTGAATAGCATGTAAATCCGTGTTTGGATAAACAAATTTCATCCTGATTCTAAGAATAACTCAGACCTCAATGGGGCTGGCTTATCCAGTTAGGCTGCGCTCAAATCTTTATAAAAACAGCACTGTTTTGCATTAAAAGTTGTTCTTCTGATTTCATCTGACCTTAGCACTGGTACCTCCAATCAGTGTGACGGCAAATAAACATCACTTGCTTCAAAGACCTGCTTGAAAATATCTTCCATGCTGAAAATCCTGTGACCTACAGATTAGACCCAAAATCTAATCCGTTCCCGGCTGTTTATGAGGTTTAGACCCAGCTTTTCCAGTACCACTGCTCTGCCTGATGCCCTGCATCTCTGGTCAGTGTGGTAGGCCAGGGGGGTTCCATCCATAGCAACCCTGATCCATAGTAAGATGTCAGGAGTACCAGCCCAGGTACACCAGTAACAGGGTACACTCGCAGCATCAGTTACCCAGAAGAAACCCGGTACTGGATGCCGGTAAGGAGTCCAGTGGTAGCAGCATTTGTAAGCCCCTCCTACTGCGGCAAGAGGGTGCATTTTGGATAACAAAAGGGAACAGTGCAAAGTAAGCCCAGCCGGTTCCCAGCAACAGACAGGGTGGCATAGGCACATCCTGTCACAAAGGGAATGCTCACTTTCTTTTATATTTATTTTTAATCATTTTTGTCACTTCTTTTCCTTTATACACAACACAATATTTTAATTAATCACAAATATGACATTTCAGACAGGATATTGGGGATATGGGAGATAAAGAAAATGGATAAGTTAACAAATAATAACAACATATTGAATTATAATATTGACTTAGCATTGTGTTGGAATCAGATTGTCCCCATATCCAAATACTCTTGGCCTTCATTTCTCTAATGATAAATGACTCAACAACTGACCTAATAAGCCAATCTTCTGTGTTCAGTAAACTGGCTGTTTCTCTGGTCAATAGCTTTCAGTTTGGACCTTGCCATGTGTTAACCAGTGGTGATGGTACCTTGACAGAAAAAGGGTAAGCAGAATAGGCATCAACTTTGGAAGCAATAATAATTGTGGGTTCGGGTCCAGTATTGAATACACTGTTTATGTTTCCTCTTCTAAATCACAGTAGTAGAACTATGTCTTTGTTGTAACACCAGGGCCGGGTTAACCCGAGGTCTAACTGGGCTACAGCCCAGGGGCCTCAGGCATCCAGGGGGCCCTTGACAGAGCTCTGCAGCATTATCGATGCCTAATTATGCTGCTGAGCTCTGTCACTGTTGTCCTTCCGCGGCACTCAGTAATCTCCTTACTAAGAAGATCTCGTGAGAGTGTCACAAGATCTCCTCAGTAAGGAGTTTACAGCGCTCAGCAGAAGGACAACAGTGACAGGAGAAGGTAAGCGCTTGGGGGGGGTGGCTGGATAACAGAGGGGGGGCGGCAGGCGGCTAACAGGGATGGGGCCCTCATGGGGAAATGGGGACTTCTTAGCCCAGGAGCCTCCATTCCCTTAATCCGGCCCTGTGTATCGCCTGCACCTGACCACCACCAGCAAGGAATCCCTGATATTTCATGGCTTGATAGCAGTGGCCACAGTAGGCCTGAAAATGATGGGTTTTATGTAGATTTTATACTGTAAATAACATTCATTTACAATATGGACATATTTGTTTAATGTTTTTGTAATGTTAGTGGGTAATAATGTCATGTTTCTCATAATAGCATTGGTTTCACACTATCATAAATCTTCAATGCGTAGTTAACAGTGCAGTAAAATAATGATTGCTAAGTGACTTTGAAAACCAAGTTTTCCATGACTTGTTTGTATGCTTAGTCATCCTGATCCCATTTTTCACCTTTAAGTAGTTTACTTATCACATTGCAAAGTTTGTTTTGATGACAATTGTGGGGTTGGACACTAGTCATCATCACTTTATTGGTAGTATGGGGTTTATCTACATCCTGGTTTGATGTATAGACTGTGGAATATATTGTAAATTGGCATAACAAATATAATGCTTAATACTGGCATCCACAAGATACCCTATATCATCATGTATGTATATAGAATGTAAGCTTGCAAGTGGAGCGAGCATGGCTCAGAGTGGAAACTGGGACAGTTATGGGGGTGCATCAGTCTGAGTAGTATCATCGGAATAAGGTAAGCTCTAAAAAAGAGATGGATTTTGGGAAAGCCTGATTGGGCATGGTAGTGAATTCCATAAGTGGATAGCAGCATGGGAGAAGACTAGAAGGCAGGAGTGAGAGATGGTTTCCATAGATGTGACAAGGCAGAGGTAGATCTAAGTGGGGGGAGGGAGAGTATTTTTATATGAGAATTGTGGTGTTATTGAGGGCTTTGTAGGTAAGGGTGAGTAAATTGAACTTTATTAAGGAGGGCACAGGGAGCCAGTGTAGTGATTAGCAAAGTGGTGCAGCAGATGAGAGAGGAAGATCAGTCTCGCAGCATTATGGACAAATTGAAGTGGGTATACATGGGAGTAGAGAATTCTAGATAGCAGAAATCAAGATGGAAGATGAGAAAATGGATAAAAATTTTGGCAGCATGTTGGGTGTCACGTGGTGGACTCACTCATGCTGTTCATTCACCTTCTTCCACCCAGTGCAAATGCTCTCAGTCCCAAACTCAGAGGAAGATAAATAGACTTGGGTGTCATCAGCATAGAGGTGGTACTGGATACCGAATGAGGAAAGTAGTTCCCCAAGAGAAGTGGTGTAGAGTGAAAAAAGTCAAGAGTCAAAAACAGAGTGTCACTCACCGGACTGTGAGTGCTACTTCTCGTGTGTTTAGGAACCGTGGCCGTCCACCATCCTGAGGGTCTGCGCATGTGCAGCCCTTTCAAACCTTCAGTACCTGTTCCTTTTAGTTAATTGGCTGATCAAGCAACACTCCCTATTTAAAGCACCTGTGGTCAATACCTCGTTGCCTGATCTTGGAGTCTGATTCCCATGAGCCTCTGAAGGTGTTCCTGTGTTTCCTCGTGTATTCAGCTCCTGCTGATTCCTGTTGTTCGTTTGTGGTTTCCAAACCACTTCAACTCTCCTGTGTTCATCGTGACTGCACCAGCTGATTCCTATCCGCTGCCTCCGTGCTTTTACAGTATCCTGCTCACTACAACTCTCCCGTGTTCATCGTGACTGCACCAGCTGATTCCTATCCGCTGCCTCCGTGCTTTTACAGTATCCTGCTCACTTCAACTCTCCCGTGTTCATCGTGACTGCACCAGCTGATTCCTATCCGCTGTCTCCGTGCTTCTACAGTATCCTGCTCACTTCAACTCTCCCGTGTTCATCTTGACTGCACCAGCTGATTCCTAGCCGCTGTCTCCGTGCTTCTACAGTATCCTGCTCACTTCAACTCTCCCGTGTTCATCGTGACTGCACCAGCTGATTCCTATCCACTGCCTCCGTGTTTCTTCAGAGTCCTGCTCATCGCAACTCTCCAGTGTTCATCGTGTCTGCAGCCAGCCTATCCGCTGTCTCCGTGCTTCTACAGTGTTCCTGCTTATGTCAACTCGCCTGTCTGCATTGGGTCAACGCTCCGCTGCTTTCATCTCAGCTATTGGTTATCAGACCGCCTCAACTCTCCCGTGTTCTCCAGGTGTCCAGTTCTATATACTACTGCTTCCTGAGTATTGTTTAATCCTTGCTGGTCTACCTACCGTGCGCTGCACCTACTTGGTTACCGCTTCCACCCTCCTGTGACTTCTCATCCTGCCGGCCTCCAGCCGTTCAGGTATCCCTGCACGTCTCTCTGACAGCCTGCTCTCCTGAACATACTTCTCATTGACTGTGCTGGTGTATTGCATATCTAGCTGGACTGAGTTGTTCGCCTCCGGAGTTCCCTATCCACTGAGACTATTGCTATCATTTGACTGTGTTTCCTTTTAGCCTGGATAGTTCTTGTGACTTTGTATTTTTGTGCAGTGCTGCTCAGTTATCATTATATTGTGCATATCATCGTGGGATCAAGTTCAGTGTGCCGTGTATACTCTGCATTGCATTCATCTCCTCGTGCTCCTCCTCACATATATATTTCAGTGGTACAACTTGCTAGAGGCAGACCACTGTCTCCTGTTTCGTGTGTCACCAGTTTCCAGTATCCTCTCACATAGCAGTGGTACAACTTGCTAACGCAGACCACTGACTCCCCTGATACCTTCACCTGGATTCCATTCATTCACCCAGACAGCGGTACAACTTGCTATACGCAGACCGCTGACTCTCATCACCTCCTCGTTACTCCTGGACATTCCTCCTCACTATAGCAGTGGTACAACTTGCTATACGCAGACCACTGACTACCCTCACGTTTCCTTGTCCTTCCAGTTCCTCGTGTACAGTTATCTACCTATTACCAGTGCTGCTAGTCATAGACTTTCCTCGAGCATTCTCTTACCATCTGCTGTCTCCTGTTCCGTGGTCACCCCGCTACCAGAGTACCATATTACCAACTATACTGCTCTGGTAAGTCCATCATCTGGTGATACCTGGGTAAAGACTCCTAGTGCCCGTGACACAGAGCCTTGTAGGACCCCAACAAATAGTGGGAGTTGAGGGGAGGATGTGCAAGATGTAGAAACACTAACGGAGCGATTTGATAGGTAGGAAATGAACCAGGAAAGAACTGTGTCACAAAGGACAATGGAGTGAAGGTTGTGTAGGAGAAGAGGGCGATCAATAGAGTCAAAGCAGCAGAGTGATTCAGGAGAATAAATATAGAAGCCATCTCCACTTTTTCAAACCCTCAGTTTAGTGAATATACCTCTAAGTGTTTTTGAGGGATTTGTCTGAGACATTCTTCTTACTAGTAGAAGTAGTTCTTCTACCAATACTGCTAATTCTGAGATGCTTTTGTTCCATTGATTGACCCATGACAACGGCAGTATATGAAAAATATTTTAAATGACAAACAATATTTTTAGCTGCCACCGCACCAGGTGAATGCACAATGAGTAAAGGAAAGAAGGGACTAAAGAACGTCCCCACTTTTGCTGCTTACACTGTCACATCTGCCACACAAATATTGATTAGATCAATTCAATAAGATTGTAATGATGAAGTGAATTGAGATCAACAATAACCGTCTTCAACAACTATGTTTTTCTCTGCCAATGACACACACATTATCAGAACATTTTCAACTTATCAATAATATTAAATAATTGTTCAACGAGTAGTCTTCTTGACTTAGTGTTTTTTTTCTGTTTACATTTTTCATAGTAACATAATAAACTTATGTATACAGCATGTACACACATCAAAATGGAAACAGAGATGGCGCTACTAAATACAATAGTCCACTTACTCCAATATGTAAGGAAGCATGAATGAAGAATAAATAATACAATCATGTGAGTTAAAAAAGGAATGAAAAAAAAAGTGCCTTTTCACTCCAATATGTAATACATATGTAATCCATACAGTCCTGTGCAGAATTCACCCAAAAATTCAGACAGATCCACAATATTAGATTTTCTCAGGGACTCCTCCCAGGGATCGTATATGCAAAATCAAACAAACACAATATATCATAGTGCAAGTGTATGACTGAAAGATTTATCTGAACGCTCCTAAACCTTTTCTCCCAATAGGTATGGTGAATATATAAGACAATGATTAGCTATTTTCACTACATGAATCACTCCACAAACTCTCATGAATTCACTTACAAGATGTCAATTATAAATCAGTGTTGTATATATGGATCATATTTCCTACTCACGGAACATGTAGTCTAATTTTCCCACTTGTATTTATTCAAAAGAGCTCAATTACGAGTCAGTGCTGTAAAACATTCATGTTCAGGGGCAGCATGGTGGCTAAGTGGTTAGCACTTCTGCCTCACAGCCCTGAGGGCATGAGTTCAATTCCCGACCATGGCCTTCTCTGTGTGGAGTTTGTATGTTCTCCCCATGTTTACGTGGGTTTCTACTGGGTGCTCCGGTTTCCTCCCACACTCCAAAAACATACTAGTAAGTTAATTGGCTGCTATTCAAATTGACCCTAGTCTCTCTGTCTGTGTGTGTGTATGTGTTAGGGAATTTAGACTGTAAGCTCCAATGGGGCAGGGACTGATGTGAATGAGTTCTCTGTACAGCGCAGCAGAATCAGTGACGCTATATAAATAAATGGTGATGATGATGTTCTCTCCTCAGGAAGATTATAGGTTGAATTCTCTGTTTGGGTCTGCATCACTCCGTATATAAGAAAAAATGCCACCAATAATGCATTATCTTTTTAACATTTATTCCAATAACAGATACACAACACTTTAAAAACAAACTTGATCCCCAGCTGGAGACTTAACCACATCTATGATGGTTGACTGTGACCCTAATGTAAATGGAAATTCACATATAGAAATATAATCCCCTCGCTGATGTCAGGTAAGCCGGCTTCCTTCTTTGCAAGTATCAGGAATAAATGTACAGTCCTCTTTTATGTGTGGTCACCAACTGATCCAGTCGACTAGTTTTGATTCAAAGGAAACTTTATCAAGGCATATGGGATCTTGCAATGCACACATCAATTTAAAACAACCTCGGCAAATAAAGAAGTTCATAGACCAGGGGGTAAATGTATTAATGTCCGGATTCTTCAACTCCGGCGTGTTCATCGTCTTCGGCGAATAAATTTAAAGCGGCGCTGCATTGTAAAGGGAAGTTTACCTTTACAATGCAGCGCCGCTTTAAATTTAATCGCCAAAGATGCTGAACACGCCGGAGTGGAAGAATCCGGACATTAATACATTTACCCCCAGGTGTCACATCATTACTAATTAGCCTGTTACCTACATAAAAATTCTCATTCCTTCTGACAGAAAATAATGAAAATAAGACCCAATGATATTATCTTTGCAGTTTCTGTTATATAGCTTCCACTCTACTAATATAAATATTGCAACAAAGTTTGGGAGAACCGTGGACTTTTGCCATAATTATTCCCTTAATATGGTATATTCTTATATATGAGAATAATCCATGTTATGCATAAATAAAGGAGATACTTGGATGTAAGAAAGAAAAAATTCTCCCTTCCCCTTTTCTTTTCCTTTTACTCTTTCTCCTTTTCCCTCTCTTTTTTTCTCTTCCTTTTTTCTCCTCTCTCTTTTTTTATTTTTGTACATTCTACATTCTTCATGGTAATAGACACATCTGAGTAATAAGAATATGGTAGACCTGAAATATCCTAAGAATCGAAATACAGCATAAACTGCTGAAGAACAAGAGCTGCACTGAAGGATATTACAGAGAACCTCCTTTGTTCCTTTGTGTAACTGAACTGTAGCAAACATTATTCATTTAGCTATTGAATAGTAATACTCTATGTTCACAGTGCTCTTGTTAGGGGAATGATAATAAACTGTCACCTACCTTAGCTGATGAAAGGATCAGCTATTTCCCTGTACTTATGGTAGCACTAGTGGGTGATCTACTTTTAGTGGACACTCAGTATGTCAGGATAGTACATCTGAGATCAAATTAGGAAATAATAAACATTAAAAACCATATGGTTTTGAAATCAGTATAGACCCTTGGGAGTTAGAGTTCCCATAGAATGGATGAGTCTCATTCCTGCTTTGGCTAAATCCACATTTGAATTCTTTATCCTCCAATCCCCTTCTACTTTCTTCAAGCCACAGAAAATTTTGATCGATTTCTCATCACATTTATGATTTTCTTTGCAATGTACCGATTAATCCATCATTCTCCTAATCTCCTGTCCTTCCTATACACTGTTTTCCACAACCACATTTTGATTCTTTGGATATTTCAGGTCCCCCAAATTCTTTTTACTCAGATGTGTCTATTTCCATGAAGAATGTAGTATAAAAAAAGAGAAGAGAATAAAGGAAGAGAAATAAAGGGAGGGGAAAGGAGAAAAAAAAAAAGAAAAAGAAAAGGAAAAGGGAGAAAAGAATAAATAAAAATATTTACAACGGACCATCTTCTTATTTGATGCATAACAAGGATTATTCTCATATATAAGAAAATACCATATTAAGGGAATAATTATGGCTGAAGGCTAAATTATATTATGTACTCAATTCCCCTAACGAGCATTGTTGATGTTTGATTCCTACCATGTGAAGAAGGTTTGTTGTAAGTGCCGTACATCTATAGAGGTTTAAAATATGAAGCAAATGGTGTTTCAATAAAAGTAGAAATAATCCGATATTTCATGTTCACTACAAAAGGTATGGGTTAATACAGGGCCGGACTGGCCATCTGGCACTTCTGGCATTTGCCAGAAGGGCTGATAGCTGTATGGGCACTTCTGGCATTTGCCAGAAGGGCTGATAGCTGTATGGGCCGGACAGGGCTTCCTGCGCTTCTGAGTCCCGCTGCTTTTACTTTTGCGGGATGTGACATCATGACATGTGACGTCACGACGTCATGCGCAGCCGCATAGGAGCCTTCGTGGTGAGCGGTCTGTTGAAGGTGTAGAGTGCTATGGTAAGTTGGTGTTCTCAATGGGTCTCTATTCTTTTTCTTTGCGTTCCATTTGGGGGATAGGGAAAATGGTGCAGGGGGGATAGTGACAGGTACTGCAGGGGGCGGAGGGGAGTAAGTAAAAATGACTGCACAAGGGTGGGGGGGGGCTTAAGTGAAAATGTCTGCAGGGGGAAGGGGAGGTGAGTGAAAATGTCTGCATTGACGGATCACATAAATGAGGTGATTGAGACTTTATTTTGCCACACACACTGTCTGTCTTCGGAGGAGGCCGTACTTATGGGCTATTATTTATAATACTCACGTAAATAGCCCGTTATCTATCAGTGCATATTGGCTGTTTTCTATATTCCGGATTTATGACTGATAACCATTTTATATCTGGATGTATTTTTTCTGTGTACACCAACCTTTTTTGCAGCCGCGGTTGTGTTTCTCTGCATGCTTTGTTTTTTAACTCAGTGTTGTTTTTCAACTAATAATATTTTATTATACAGGGTTTACTTGAATGACCTAGGATCATTATTTTTAAGTTACATTTTGATTGTGGAGCGATTTTAATAAAATACAGTATTATACCTACCCGGTATACTGTTGATTGTCTCATTTCGCCCGACAGGAGAACCTCCGTACATTGTGTTTTTCATTTACTCCATATTATTTTGATCTGTAGCAGCGCGACCCTCATCCATAATTGCAATACTCTCCAGCAGGAGTTTGGGCAGTCGATCGGTGTGACTTGAAGGAAATGGTATCTGTCATCTTAGTTCCAGTCAGTTGCAAGAGGTTAATTGCAATACTAACCAGTGTTATCAAGGCATAGTGGAGCTGTCTACTACATTTTAGCTATTGTGGTAACTAAATAATGAATTCGATTTACGTTCTGTGCTATATAATATTCAATTCAGGGCTGTTGTCAAATATTGGAACTCACAAAAGGATCAGGTTTTTGCTTTAGATCTAAGAGACAATTTATTTTATTTTGAAATCTGATTTGCACAGCAAAAGTCCATGGTTCTCCCTAACTTTGTTGCAATATGTATATTAGTAGAGGGGAAGTTATATGACAAAAAGCACAAAGATAATATTATGTCTGATTTTCATTTGTTACTTTCTGACAGAAGGAATAAGAATTTTTATGTAGGTAACAGGCTAATTAGTAATGAAGTGAAACATGGTCTATGTATTTCTTGATTGGCCGAGGTTGCTTTAAATTGATACGTGCATTGTAAGATCCCATATGCCTTGATAACGATTGAATTCAATCAAAGCTAGTTGGCTGAATCAGTTGGAGACCACACACAAAAGAGGACTGTACATTTATCCCTGATACTTGCAAAGAAGGAAGCTGGCTTACTTGACATCAGCGAGGGGATTATATTTCTGCATGCGAATTTCCATTTACATTAGGATCTGAGTCAACCAATCCGAGTTTCTTCCTCTACCTTTAGAATTGTCAGAGTCTATCAAATCCAAAAAGAGAGTGAATTGATACCTCACAGCCATCTATGTTTGGGGCCCAGATCACTGTCCTTTTTTTTGCAATGTGTACAGATCTGTATAGATAAACCCCTCTACAGTTCTTCTATAGTGTTCACTATATTAGTTGGTTGTTGTGGCTTGTGGCCCTTTAGCTCTTTGACATAACACCAATTAAAATTTTAGTTAAAGTGTCCTTTTCATTGTACTCTTACATGTGCTACATTTGTTTTGGTTGACATAGCAGCTGAAAACAAACAATAAAAGTTTATCTTGACTTACATACATCAAAAATATCCATGTTTTAATAAACTATTTTCTTGAAAATTAAGGGACTGGACTCATAAACTACAATAGACTAGCCAGGTCCATGCTGAACATAAGGAGATTGTGACCCTTGGCTCAGGCAGCATTTCAAGAAACAGTGACATGACCATGTGTCCCAGCTTTCCTAGCACTGTCTCCTTTTATCAGCAAGAAATTTTTTACTAACTATAGATTTTCCCATTACCATATTTTTCGCACCATAAGACGCACCTGACTATAAGACGCACCTAGTTTTTAGAGGAGGAAAACAGGAAAAAAAGTACACACTATAGCCTCCATGACACACACTATAGCCTCCATGACACACACTATAGCCTCCATGACACACACTATAGCCTCCAGGACACACACTATAGCCTCCAGGACACACACAATAGCCTCCAGGACACACACTATAGCATCCAGCACACACACTATAGCCTCCATGACACACACTATAGCCTCCATTACACAAACTATAGCCTCCATGACACACACTGTAGCCTCCATGACACACACTATAGCCTCCAGCACACACACTATAGCCTCCAGGACACACATTATAGCCTCCAGCACACACACTATAGCCTCCATCACACACACTACAGCCTCCATCACACACACTATAGCCTCCATCACATACACTATAGCCACCGGGAAACACATACACTATAGCCACCGGGAAACACATACACTATAGCCACCGGGAAACACATACACTATAGCTTCCAGGACTCCAGCCTCCCATAACTTACCTTACTCCCTCCGCGCAAGATCGGTACTTCTCCGCCTATCTGTGAGGACCTAGGTATCACATGGGACGTGCACCACATGACTGGTGCCGTCCCATGTGATACCTAGGTCCTCACAGATAGGCGGGGGGACGGACAGTTCAGGAGGATCTGCAGGACCGCGCAGTCTACCGGCACTGGTGTCTTCTCTTCAGCCCGCTGGACCCGCTTCTCCACGCTGCCACCGTTTTCTCTTCAGCCCGCTGGACCCGTAAGTTTACCCGCTCTCCTTTCTTGCTGGCTTGCAGTATTCACTCCATAAGACGCACACACTTTTTCCCCCACTTTTTTGGGGGGAAAAAGTGCGTCTTATGGAGCGAAAAATACGGTAATTAGACTCCTGATGCTTCCAAATAAACAGGACAGATGGAGAGAGGTTGCTCTATTTGTTTTACCTTTAGGACCTAAAAGGAGCTATAGAATGGATCTCATTACCTGAGCAAACTTCAGGCGACATAACTGTTTTATATATACATTCTATCTTAATTTATATGTTTCAACAGGTACTTGAACCAAAACAATGCCGATAAAGTTTGTAAGCTATTGGTACAGGGAGGAAGTAATGTTATTTGATATTTTCAATTCTTGTACAATTGAGTTTACTTGCACCCCTCTATATTGTGCTTTTGAAAAGCAAATCTGCCTGAACATAAATGAAAATCATTTAACACGTTTGTGTTGTATATTAACATGATAAACATTGTAACTCTGCAACTAGGTATCTTAGACAATTTATTTTTAGACTTTGTTCAGCCACCTTTTGAGCAGGAAATAAAAATAGATAAATCTCCAAATGTATGGAATTTAAATAGAAGTGTAAGACGTCACTTGCTCTCAGTTATGCACATAATTACCACCACGCCATAAAATAAATGATGGTTATGCATGTTTTATACTGCCTAATAGTACATATATATAAAGCACTAAAGAAAAGTTTTATTAAGAAGTTCAGCAGCATATAGACATAAGAATCCTTAATTGCTTAACCTAGGTTACAAACTCATGAACTTAGTTTGTCTTCTATTTGCCAATAAACATTTATATATTTTTATGGTTTAATACTTACAATGCAACTTATATGAGTAAGCTGTTAACAAAACACTTTTATGATCACGATGTTTAAAAATATGTTTACTGTAGCAGAAAAATAATGCAGGATTGATGCTTTATTGAAACAATCTGAGACTAAGGGGGAGATTTGCTAAGCAGTGCTATTTTTTGGTTGTTTTTAAACTGCCAGACATCACCAGCGGTGTTTACCTCTAAATCCCAGGATTTACTGTCCAGGGGCCTGATTTATTAAGGATCTTAACTTGAGAAATTTCTTATTTCAGTCTCCTGGACAAAACCAATGTACAATGCAAGGGGTGCAAATTAGTATTCTGTTTTGCACATAAGTTAAATACTGACTGTTTTTTCATGTAGCACACAAATATCAACTTTAAATTTCAGTGTACAAATAAGCTATCAAGTATTTGTGTGCTACATGAAAAAACAGTAAGTATTTAACTTATGTGCAAAACAGAATACTAATTTGCACCCCTTGCATTGTAAAATGGTTTTGTCCGGGAGACTGAAATAAGACGTTTCTCAAGTTAAGATCCTTAATAAATCAGGCCCCAGGGGTTTGTAAGGTGAAAACACAAACAGTTTCCACTGGCAGCAGTTTTCGAAAAATGCCTTTTTAATTGCAGTTTTCTATTGGCTCTCCAAACCTATGGGTTTTGGGCTTGACCTCAGGTACACTATAAATGCCTGGCAGCTTTCTCATTATGACTGAAAGGGGGTGAGGAGCTTAGTGATATGAGCAAAGACACTAAGGGGTATATTTATTAAACTGCAGGTTTGAAAAAAGTGGAGAAGTTGCCTATGGCAACCAATCAGATTCTAGTTGTCATTTTGTAAAATGTATTAAATAAATGATAAATATAATCTGATTGGTTGCTATAGGCAACATCTCCACTTGTTCAAACCCAAAGTTTAGTAAATATACACCTAAGAGAAAGTTTTGTTCTAGAAAGTATATTTCATATTGTTGAGAGTTGTTTTTTTATTTGTAATGTGTATTTGTGTGATCTCTTTAATTATTTGTCTGTTATCCTTATTGGCTGTTATGTATTTTTATTTAATTGCTGCCATTATTTGTGTGTGAGTGTGGTGTGTCAGTGTTTTTGTGTTCTTTTTATTTTTTCCCTTTGTGTTTAGTGTTTTCTGTGTTGTGGAGGGTATGGAGAGAGGAAGGAGAGAGGGTGAAAGTGTGTAGTAGGAAGAGAGGCAATTGGGGCAGGAAGGTGGAGAGAAGGCCCAAGAGGGTTTATGGGGGACAGGGGTTGATGAGTCTTGCCTGGTTGTAAAACTAAAGTCTGGAAGGAATATCTGATTTTCTTTTTTATTAAAATAACCCTTTTTTTGAGCTTATACAATATATACAGTTCCAAATCATATTGTAAATGGTTACATTTATTTTATACAATAATAAATTCTCCAAAAGATTTTAAATCATAATTTAAACATAGACATTTTTTAAACTTATACTTAAATGATATTAACAAAGTATTTAAAAATAAGTCTCTTTATTAATTATAATAAAGGAAATATAAGTATAATAAGAAGAGGGAAGGAAAAAGGGTAGGTTAATATAAGATGACAAAAAAGGAAAAAGGTATAGATGTATAACTTAAAACCTCCACTTTTAATTATATAAAAGTTATTTTTATCAAAATAATAAATCTATGGTTTCCATATTTTATCACATTTATCATAAGAATGATTTATAACACTTTTTATTGATTACATATGGTATGTATTCTAGGTTTGTGAAATTACTTCAGCTAGAAAGGGTATAACAGATAATTTCCAAAATCTAATGATCATCATCATCATTAACATTTATTTATATAGTGCTAGAAAATTCTGTAGCACTTCCAGATTGGGGACAAACACAGTAATAAACAATACTGGGTAAAACAGACAAAGAGGTAAGAGTCAGACACATTAGGTTAAATCTACAGACTGCATATTGGTCCATCCAGATTGCAAAGGTAAAAAGTATATTTGTATGCTATATGATCTGTTCAAAAAGCAATGCTGGTCTGGGTCAGAGGGTTGTTGTCCTGTGTGAATTGTGCAAAGGTTGGCAATAGGGTAACCTAGTGAGATTAGGATGGTGGTTGAGGAATATTATAAGCTTGCCTGAAGATGTGGGTTTTCAGAGAATGCTTGAAAGTCTGCAGACCAGAGGAAAGTCTTATTGTGCCAGGGAGAGAATTTAACAGTATGGGTACAGCTTGAAAAAAATTATGTAAACTGGAATGGGAGAATGTGATGAGAGTGGATGAGAGACACAGATCTTGTGCAGAACAGAGTTGTCGAGTTGGGAGATATTTTGAGACAAGTGAAGAGATGTATGTTGGTGTAGTTTTGTTGATGACCTTGTATGTTAGTAGAAGAATTTTGTATTGGATTCTGTAAAAACAGGCAACCAATATAGAGATTGACAGAGTGGTTCAGCAGAGGAAGAACAAGTTGCAAGGAAAATCAGTATGGCTGCTGCGTGCATAGATCATAGGGGTTTGAGTCTGTTTAGGGAAGACCAGTAAGGAGGGAATTGTAATAGACAATGCGGGACATGATGAATGCATGATTTACATTTTTTGCAGTATCTTGTGCAAGATATGTGCGTATTCTGGAAATGTTTTTCAAATGTATGTAGCATGATTTAGAAATAGAGTTAATGTGGGGAAAAAGGATAGTTGCAAGTCAAGGATCACACCTAGGCAGCGAGCTTGTGGGGTGGAATTTATGGACATGTTGTCAACAGAAATAGAAATGTTCGGTAAGTAACTTCTGTTGGTGGGTGGGAATATTATTAACTCTGTTTTCGAAAGAATGAGTTTGAGTTGGCGAGAGGACATCCATGATGAAATGGCAGTCAGTAACACAGGAGAACAAAGATCGCGAGAGATCAAGAGAGGACAGATGCATTTGGGTATCATCCACATAGAGATGATACTGATATCCAAAGGAGCTTATAAGTTTTCCAAGAGAAGTGGTATAGATAGAGAACAGCAGAGGACCTAGCACTGAGCCTTGTGGGACTCCTACTGATACATGAAGTGGAGGTGGATCAAGGGAAATTAACACCGAGAGAGCAATTAGAAAGGTAGGATGAGAATCAGAATATGACAGTGTTTTCAAGACCTAGGGATTATATCATTTGTATGAGAAAAGAGTTGTCAACATAGCCAAATGCAGTAGAGAGATCCTGGAGAATTAGATGAGAGTAATAGCCTTTGTTTATAGCAGTGATCAAATCAAATCATAGACAACCTTAGTCAACACAGTCTCTGTGGAGTGTTGAGAGAGAAAGCCTTGCTGAAAAGGATCCAATAGGTTATTTGTGGAAAGAAAGCATGTGAGGTGGGTGTAGGCAAGTCTCTCTAGAATCTTGGAGGGGCATGGGAGCTGATAGATGGGACAGTAATTTGATAGAGAGATTGGTTCAGAATTTAGTTTTTACAGAATAGGAGTAATCACTGCTTCCTTGTATAATGAAAGGAAGATACCAGTAGAGAGAAAGAGATTACAGATTTAAGTTAGAGGTGGAATGAGCAGATGAGACAGGGATCTACTGATTTATGAGGGTATAGGATCAAGAGTACAGAAGGTAGAGTAGGAAGATATGAAAAGAGTAGACACTTCACCTTCATTTGTGCAATTAAATGAGGAGAGGGTGTCAGAGAGTGCTGGGAAACAATTGAGCTGATTGCTTGTCAAGGAAGATGATACCATTTCTAGTCGGATCTTATCAATCCTGTCCTTAAAGTAGGAAGCAAGACCCTAGACACTGATAGTAGTAAGAGGGTTTGGGGTGAGAGGGTTGAGTAGAGATTTAAATGTGTTAAACATGCAATTGGGGTTTAAAGCCTGAAAATAGATGAGAGATTGGTAATATGTTTGTTTTGCAGTGTCCAAAGCATTTGAATAGGAGATTTGTTCAACTGTGTTGTTCAACTGTGCACCTCCAAACACTTTGTGAGAGAAACCCACTTAGTGTCGGAAACCCGAAACACGTCACATCCCAAACATGTTACCCCCTAGACCAGGGGTGGGCAAACCTGTCCTCAAGGGCCATATCCAGTTCATGTTTTTAGGATTTCTTTAATCATGTACAGCTGAGTTAATCTATTTGGCTGGGTCAGTAATTATCCCACCTGTTTCTACAGACAGAAATCCTAAAAACATGAACTGGATATGGCCCTTGAGGACAGGTTTGCCCACCCCTGCCCTAGACTGAGTGCTGAGATATAGTGAGGCTGATTTCCAAATACACATCTGTGCTAACTGGTCAGTTAATCAGAGGAAAGAAAGAAGAAAAAACTCTTTCTACTATTAGGCTAGAGGAGGCCTAGATACCTATCACAAATCAGGCATCAATAAAACACTCTGGCCAACATAGGTTAAAACAATAGATAACTAATTCCTGTTACATACTTTAAACACACAGTTATATGGCTGAGAGATACAAATTAATGAGGTTCAGATTAGCAGAATATGAGTAATAATTGATTAACATACTTTTTTTTAAAAAAAAGATAGTTTCAATGATGAACAGTACAAATGTATGAGATGTGGATTCAGGATAGATGGTTAGAGTTGCAGTACATACTTTGATTACACATTTATTTAACAGAAGTTAATATATGTATGATTAAAATTTTAGAATACTTTGGAATATTTGAGATTAGATTGAGAAGTAATGAATATGAGAGGCACAATTATTTTGTGCCAATTTTTTATGAGGTTATGAACTTTTTCAAATATGTTGAAATTTTTGGACAGGACCAAAAAGTACGTACACTTCCCCTCTATTTACATTTACATTTTCTCCAGCACTCTGCAGAGTTTGTTGAATTAATATTATGTAAAAGTAAAGGAACAAGGTACCATCTAACAAATTTAATATTTTATAAGAATTTTCTTAATTTTTTTTATCTAATTGAGCTTTTTCTTAAAGTGTAATAGTCTCCCCTATATCTTCTTCCCATCTCAAATCATGGATATTTTTTTCTTGAAGATGATGTCATATTAATAATTTATAATTGAATTAAATTATGTGTTTTGTTTTCGAAGTTATCATTACATACATTTTCTAGTGGGTTGATTTTATGATTTTATCCTTAATATTACAACTATTAATAAAATGTTTCAATTGTAAATATTGAAAAAAGTTGCCTTTTTAATTTAAATCTATCTTTCAATATATTATATTCTGGAAGCTTATTAAATGGGCAAGAAATCTATCACATGAACAAACCAGTTACTATATGTTTTTGGATTTATTTCTTGTTTGAATCTAGTGTTTTTCCATAATGGTATTAATTTGTTAGGCTTAGAGAGAAGATCAAATCGTCTTGTGCTATAGTCCCAAATTGATCTAAATTTAAAGTTAGAGAGTATATATAGAGAGTATAAAGAGTATATATAGAGCTAAGATTTTTAAGATATATTAGTCCCAACTCATTTATTTTTACAAGAATTTATAAGTTGTGAAATTCAACAAGCTATATAGTATCTGAAGGCCTGAACCACAATTTTTACTTATTTTTTTTAGAATGTGATGACTTTAAATATATGGGATTGGATAATTTTCAACTTTAGAGATAGAACTCTTATAGGAAGGTATTGAAACAAATACAATAAAATTGGAAGAATATTCAACTTAACTATAGCAGTTCTCCCTGACTAAGTGATACATATTATTCCACTTATTTAAGTATTTTATTTTCTCATTTATTAGTTTTGAGAGTTTTGTCTCAAACAATTTGTTATATTTATCAGTTATGTAAACGCTCAAATATTGTATTTTATTATATAACTAACAAAAGTTGAAGTTACTTTTAAGAGAATCCAATGATGAAATGCTTATATTGAGTGGTCAAATATGAGGAGGAGCTGAAACACATTCTGCCTTTGGAGGGCATTATCATACATGACTCTGTGAGAGGCCTCAAGCTCAGCAACATGCTAATGAGTATCACTAACAATTTTCCCAAAGATGTTTTAATTTTTTTATACAATACTAAAGCATGATAAATGTATCCCATTCAATGCAAACAGTACAATGCAATGTTAGTGGAATATGACAAGTGTATAACATGGTTTTATTTCACAGCATAAAGATCGCTAACAATATTCACATATTAATATATTGTCCCACATCACACACAAGATTTTCATCACAAAGACAAGATCCACTGCCCTCAACACAGCAACTCTTAGGTGAGTACACCTAAAAAACAAAGAAAATTGTTATGTCAATACTGTTAAAGTGGTAAACTGATTTTCTGAAAAAAATGTGTCCAAATCAAAAATGCTTACATATATTGTGGTCAAAAATTATTTATTTATGGTCCACTACTGTGAATTCTTTCATTATATGGAGCAATAATCTTTATTTCATTTGATGCATCAATGCATGGTGTAACTTGTAGTGCCACAAGAGTGTACACTAAAGCTTAACATTTAGAACCTGGTACCAGGGCCAGTGCTTGAATCTCCAGTACCTCCTGCGTATGCACCGTTTCCTTACATCCTTGCACCAAAACAGAGTGCATTGTCCGCTCTGAAAATAATATATTTTTTACACTCAGATGGGCTGGAGGGGTGCCCCGGTAAGTACAGCGCTCTTCTGCCTTGCTTACTGACTCGGCCTCCTACCCAGTGGACAAGGTTAGCAGGAGGTGCCAGTGCTACATAGCATTTTGCAGGGACTCTCTAGGTGCTGGAATCTGAATATTTATTTGGGGCCTTTTCCTAGAGAACCAGACCAAGGGTTGAGTAGTCTGGGTTATAGAGAATGGAAGGGATTCTTTTTTTACTTACATTACATTAATTTATGTATTTACGTTCTTATTGGGAAGACAGTTCAAAAAAGCATGCGGTTTTAGCTATCTCACCGATCAGAAACATGTCTAACAACCTGCCTATTCTGGCAGTCTAATGTGTGGTTTTGCAAACTGCAGCTTAATAAATTGTATGGTTGTGTACCTTACATTCGGTGGTTTCAAACAGCACAAAATCAAATTATGCTATTTTATTTACAGGGTGGCCTTTAACGAATCTCAAAACCACACATAAAATCGTCAAAAACAATGCTGTTTTGCAAAGCCACAATTTAGTATATCTACTCCCCCATCTCATCAAAGATAATTGTCATCATATAAGAAGTAACTCATGTGATTTTTTTTATTGTGCAATCTTAACAAGCTGAAATTCAGTGCATCTGAAAATGGTTTGCACTTGTTTCTGATCAGTAGCATGAACAGCTCATTGATCGTTGTAGTAGAATCTTTGCTTTCCATGACTAATAACATTACATGTTTCAGTAAGTGTTTATTCTGAAGTCATGTAAGCAGAGGTCATTCTACTACCTGTAAGACTTGTCAGAGATAACTTGTATTTTCTTACAAAATTCCCATGTCCTAACAGGAACCATTTCATCCAAGATTTAATGTTCTGCTCTTGTATTTACGTCTCCAAATAAAAGCTTGCTTCAGCAAAGGGGTTTATTACTTGTGCATTCAAATGCTTTATAAATTTACAGTAGCTATTTTTTCCCATGAAATTGTGGAGTAAATAGTGTACTGCAGTGGTTTTTAACCTAATTAAATCAATGTAATTCTTCTGTTTCCCAGTTAGTGTTTCACCCAGTAAAACCAGACTAATAAAAATGCACGTGGAAGGTTATGCTTTGTAATATTAAGGGGAAGTACACAGAACAAGGTCACATGTACAATGGAGTCTACGGAGAATGTGGCAGGAGCCCTCAGATTAACAGTTTTGTTTTCTGTCAGTTTTAACAACTTATCTCCTCTCTGGCAAAGTAAAAGCAGCTTTATTCAGAATATGAACAATTGTTGAGGAGTAAATTTTTCATACACTGTATTTAACTAAAAAATGTAAACAGCAGGCAGTCTCCATCCCACCACACACAGTCCTAATGCCAGAAAAATATCCTGATGCCCATCACATATAACTAGAGATGCTCAGGCTCGGTTCCCTGAGAACCGAACACACCCGAACTTATCAGATCCGAGTACCGAATACTTTTGCATGCCCTCGGAATTGAAAACAAAGCAAAACGTCATCATTACGTCGTCGAATCTCGAGAGTTTTGGATTCTATAAGTACCGCATTCCACGGCAATCCAGCGCCATTTCACAAAGGGACACAGAAGAAGTAGCACAGGTCTTGGCTGGCTGTAGAGCAGTTGGGCAGCGTCATAGGTAGAATAGAAAGAGAAGGGGTAACAGTGTTCTTTAAAGTCTCCAGTGACATTCATTAGAGCTCATTTGCTCCATTGCTAATTCTCATTGCTGAAATAGAACTAATAGGTCTGGCAGGCTTGGTCTTCTAAATCTGCAGTGACATAATGTACAGTGTTATATAGGTAACACACAAAGAGGAGAGTTTGATTGCTCCATTGCTAATTCTCTTTGCTGAAATAGAAATACTAGGGCTGGCAGGCTTGGTGTTAATCTGCAGTCACATTGTACTGTGTTATATAGGTAGCACACAAAGAGGAGAACTCCATTGCTCCATTGCTAATTGTCATTACTGAAATACAAATACTAAGGATGGCAGTCTTGGTCTTCGGAATTAGCAGTCAAATTGTACGGTGTTCTATAGGTTACACACAAAGAGGAGAGCTGCATTGCTCCATTGCTAATTGTCATTGCTGAAATACAAACACTAGGGCTGGCAGGGGTGAGAGTCAGGGGGACAGGGGTGCAGTATAGGTGTGAGAGCCAAGGGGAAAGGGGGTGCAGGAAGACATGTGAGAGCCAGGGGGGTAGGGGGTGCAGGAAGACGTATGAGACAGCCAGGGATGAAGGTGGTGCAGGAAGACGTGTGAGAGGGACAAAGGAAAAGTTGGTGCAGGGGCATAGGTAAAAGAAAGTGTGACGGAAGAGACATATTAAGTATGGGAAGCAGTCATCATAAAACACAAGTAGTAATGAAGAATGGGAATGCACAGAGGGAACAAGTGTTAGAAAAAAAAAAAAAATCAAGCCTTCATACTTTATTCACTTAAATTTTCCATACCCCCACTTCTAAATTTCAACTTTGACCACTGCCCTCTGTCCCTGCTCCCGACTGCCTTCGTGAGCTGGCAGCTGCTGATCCCTCCTCGCCCAGCGCGCCCAGTAGGAGATCAGAACACAGGATGCCATAATCAGGTAAGTTCATATATTTTCTTGTGTGCAATGTGTTTTTAACCATCCTTTCTTGAACTGGGGGCACTACTGTGTATCCAATGACATTTAAAACACTATGTATTGCTTATTATTGCACTGTAATATTTGTTGCATATTTATCTGTACAGAGATTTTTAATTAAGAGGAAAAAACACTGCTTGTCATAAATTTTATCTGTGATTGTGTCAATATATCTATTTTTGTTTGCATTGTAAATGGTGTTTTAAGCTGCATTTGGGACTCACACTCTCAGTATCTGATATGCTCTACAAGCATCAGCTAGCTCTTTTCTCTCAGCTAGATCTCAGCACCTGCAATCTACGCTGTCATCATATTCACCCTCATCAGTGTGCACATCATCCTCAAACAATACTAATTCATTCCCGCTGGAATCCACCATCACAGAATTCTGTGTACTTTGATGTAATTGCCAGTAATAGCCTTCCTCATGGAATTTGTAGTTCATTTTACGGAAGAACTATCACCATTTTTGTGCAATTCTTTTAGACCAGATCAAATGTCAAAATGTTGTGCAGACTCATCCGCATCACCACTGGGTGTCTTGGGAAAGCTAAGTTTTTTCCTAGCAGCAATTTCCAGAGAAAGGAGGACACGTCATTGTGTCATGTACCACTTGAGCTGTCAGCTTGCTGACCAGGAGCTCATTGCATCTCTTGAAAGTTATCAAGATGTTGATGATAACTCTTGGATCCTGGTGAAGCGAATAAAGTCCTTAATCTACAAGTCCGATATAATTAGTGCTCAATAAAACTATTCACACTAATGCAGCCACACAACTATCCCAATCTCCACTCTGAGCCACACTCGCTCCTCTTGTTTTAGCTGTGCCTTCTTCCCTTTAGGATGTAAGCTGACTAATGAGCAGGGTCCTCCATACCCTTTGTTTTCATGTCTCTATTCATTTTGTCTGCCTTGTCTGTTCTTGTTTTACGTATGTCTTGTTTTATGTATGTTCTTGTCTTCCCTACTGTGCGGCGCTGTGGAGCACTGTGGTGCCTTATAAATCTACGATAATAATAATAATAATAATAATAATAATAATAATAATAATAAAAATGATATTAAAAATAATAATATGCCTCTTAGTGAAGCAGATGATACACAGAGCAGCCTGCCTCTGAAAAATGTGAAGTACTTGGGTACATGCTGCTGCTGTTCCTGCTGGTGAAGGCAAATCACCAACCCAGTGGGCTGTCACAGTCATATAATCTTTAGTTTACCCAGTTCTTCTTGTCCACATATCTGTGGTTAAGTGTAGAGTGGGTAGAATGGCATTTTCTAGCCCAATAATTACATTTTTACGAACCTTCTGGTAGAGGAGCGGAATATCTTTTCTAGTAAAATGGGGTGTTGTGATGGAATTTGGTAACAGGGACACAAAACCTCAAGTAAATGTCTAAAACCATCTGCATTAATAGTGGATAATGGATGCAGATCTAACATTAGCATAGTCGCCATGGTGTCTGTTATCCGCTTTGCGACTGGGTGACAGCTTTCATTCTTGCAACAGTCTATTGTTGTAAACTACTAGTAGTCTTCTTCTTGGTCTCCTTCTTGGTTGAAGATCCACCCCCAGCAGCAGGAGCAGTAGCAGTGGGCCTAACGCTGAAGAATTCATCTGAGGAGTCCTGGATAGGGGAGGAGTCATCTCGCATTATCAACTTGGATGCAGGACTAACTCCGATCACTTGTGAGGATATTGATGATGAAGGTGTTGGGAGTGTAGACTGCAGTTACTGGGATCTACATGAGAGAAGGGAGATAGCTGATGTTGGACTGCTTGTTATTATTTTTTTAGCATAAGTTTCTGATTTTCCCAAGAGCTTTCCATGAACTCACTTCACATGGCGTAACATGGATGAGGAGCCTAGATGGTTAAAGTCCCTAACTCTACTGACTGTGGCTTCACAATGCTACAAATAGCTAGACAACTGTTGTCAGAATTTGGGTAAAAATAATTCCACACATAAGAGGTGGATTTTTTGGTCTTATGCCTAGGTATGACAATGTCGTTCTTATCACTGGCAAGAACTGCTGCAGTCTTTGTTTAAAAGTGTATGAAAATAATATTGTTAAATGTGAGTTGGTCAAAATTGACTGCAAATGACTTGAAATTAGTGGTATTGAGGTTAATCATAATGTAAGAACAAAAAAACAAGCAAAATGATGTGATTTTAGCATATTTTAGCTATTTTTCTGAAAAATGTAGATCCAAAACCAAAACACACAAGGGCGGTTTTGCCAAAACCAAAACTAAAACATGACGTTAATCCAGATCCAAAACCAAAGCCAAAACCAGAACACAGGGGTCAGTGAACATCTTTACATATCACCAATGCCTAACATATATAACCCTGAGACAAACATAACCAATTTTAGCTCTTAAAGGAAGAAAATTAATTGACTTAAAAATAAAGCTGTCAGGAGGGGCCTAACTTTCATCTTCTTATGCAGATATATCTTACCAGACACATTTTCTATGTTTCCTGGCATTTACAATGACAAATCAGCTAAGACGATAAAAAAGTGTTTTTAACAACCATTGTGCATCGATGCAGGGTAATTTAGCCAGATGAACTGCCATAAAGTTCAACATTTCTATGCTTCAGAGTACAATTTAACAAAACCCATATTATTTGTAGTAAGATAAGATACGATAAGATAAGATAAGGCATGGGGTACTCCACTTGGGGGTAAATGTATCAAAGTGCGATTTTGCAAATCCAGCTATTTTCTCGAGAGAGTTGAAACTTGCAGATGTATGAAGCTGAGATTTCATGCAAAATCGCCAGAGTTTTGCTTCTGTCAAAATCGCTATTTGCAAAATCACCAGAGATCAAACTCCCGACTGTTTGCCACTGCAGCTATACAAGTCTTCAATGTATGAAGCTGCGAGTAAGCAAACTCAGGAGAGTTTGCTTCAAAACACGCCAGATACAACACGCAGCTTGATAGCAGCGTGTTGTACAAACACATCACTGTTACACTGCCTTGGCAGTGTTAAAATGTTAAAGAATAGATAAAAGTTGAAAAAAAAATAAGCGTGGGGTCCCCCCGCTATTCATGCTTAACCCTAGTGCTGCCTGACTAGTGCTGGTCCCGTGAAAATCGGGGAAAAATTTTGCGTGGGGTCCCCCCGATTTTCACTTTACCAGCACTAGGCAAACCAGTAGTTAGAGCTTGCGCAATGAACGTAAGTTCATTGCACACCGGACCTCCCAGTAGGTAGGAGGTGTTAGCGTCGGGTCCACAGTTTTTTTATTTTTCTACAATCAAGATTAAAGAGTCGTGGGATTTACAAATATGGGGCCCTCCTGGCCGAAGAAAAGAAGACTTCTATCAACAAGGGGCCCCTTCTGGGCGAAGTACAGAAGATATTGCCCAAGCATTGCCAAAATGTAATTGCTTTCCTTTAGTAATAGGATTAGTTCATGATAAATGTCACTCACCAGACTGTGAGTGCTTCTTCCCGTGTGTTTAGGAACCGTGGCCGTCCACCATCCTGAGGGTCTGCGCATGCGCAGCCCTTTCAAACCTTCAGTACCTGTTCCTTTTAGTTAATTGGCTGATCAGGCAACACTCCCTATATTAAGCACCTGTGGTCAATACCACGTGGCCTGATCTTGGAGTCTCATTCCCCATGAGCCTCTGAAGGTGTTCCTGTGTTTCCTCGTGTATTCAGCCCAGCTGATTCCTGTGGTTTCCAGACCACTTCAACTCTCCTGTGGTTTCCAGACCACTTCAACTCTCCTGTGGTTTCCAGACCACTTCAACTCTCCTGTGGTTTCCAGACTACTTCAACTCTCCTGTGCTTCATCGTGACTGTATTAGCTGATTCCTATCCGCTGCCTCTGTGCACTACAGTTATCAACTCACTTAAACTCTCCTGTGTTTCATCGTGACTGTATTAGCTGATTCCTATCCGCTGCCTCCGTGCACTACAGTTATCAACTCACTTCAACTCTCCTGTGTTTCATCGTGACTGTATTAGCTGATTCCTATCCGCTGCCTCCGTGCACTACAGTTATCAGCTCACTTCTGCTCTCCTGTGTTTCATCGAGACTGCACCAGCTGATTCCTATCTGCTGCCTCCGTGCTCAACAGTTCCAGCTCATCTCAACTCTCTCGTGTTTCATCGTGACTGCACCTGCTGATTCCTATCCGCTACCTCCGTGTACCTGCAGTGTATTGCTTGCCGCTAACCTTCAGTTCTACTCGTGTCTGCAGCAGCTGATCCGCTCTCCGTGCTTCTACAGTGTTCCTGCCGGTGTCAACTCGCCAGTCTGCATCGGATCAACGCCTCGCTGCTTTCATCTCGTCTAGACCATCTCTACTCTTCAGGGTTCTCCAGGTGTCCAGTTCTATATACTACTGCTTCCTGAGTATTTGTTTCTATCCCTGCTGGTCTACCTACCTGTGCGCTGCACCTACTTGATTACCGCTTCCACCCTCCTGGGACTTCGCTTCCTGCCGGCCTCCAGCCGTTCAGGTATCTCTGCACTCCTGTCTGACAGCCTGCTCTCCTGAACCACGGTATGCATACTTCTCATTGACTGTGCTGGTGTATTGCATATCTTGCTGGACTGAGTTGTTCTCCTCTGGAGTTACTATCCGCTGAGACTATTGCCATCATTTCACTGTGTTACCTTTTGCCCGGATAGTCCCTGTGACTTTGTATTATTGTGCAGTGCTGTTCAGTCATTTCTATATTGTGCATATCATCGTGGGATCAAGTTCAGTGTGCCCGTGTATACTCTGTATTGCATTTCTCTCCCCGTGCTCCTCCTCACATATATATTCAGTGGTACAACTTGCTAGAGGCAGACCACTGTTCCCTGTTTCCTGAGTCACCTGTTTCCAGTGTCCTTTCACATAGCAGTGGTACAACTTGCTAACGCAGACCACTGACTTCCCGGATACCTCCACCTGGATTCCATTCCTTCACCTAGACAGCGGTACAACTTGCTAAACGCAGACCGTTGACTCTCATCACCTCCTCGTTGCTTCTGGACATTCCTCCTCACTATAGCAGTGGTACAACTTGCTACCGCAGACCACTGACTACCCTCACGTTTCCTTTGTCCATTCAGTTCCTCGTGTACTACTACCTATATATTACCAGTGCTGCTAGTCATAGACTTTCCACGAGCATTCTCTACCATCTGCTGTCTCCTGTTCCGTGATCACCCCGCTACCAGAGTACCATATTACCATCTATACTGCTCTGGTAAGTCCATCACCTGGTGATCCCTGGGTAAAGACTCCTAGTGCCCGTGACAATAAATAAGCAGTTAGCCTTTGATTTATCACAGTTTATCCCTAATATAGGGACCTCACACAGGTAAAGGGATGAAAAGGTAAATTGAGGAAAGCATAGTATAAAATTGCAGCTTACGCATGGGGATATTTAGTTGTCAATTAAATGTTTGCATTCCTAAATATACACATATGGTCTGATGCTGAGTTGCTTATAATTCAAAAATTTAAAGTCTAAAAATTTGTAAGATGCTTTCAGCACTGCATCAGTAGCATATGCATCAAGTTAGCATCAAGCATACATACACTCACATGCAGTCACACATAACCAGGTCATAAGCACTAGAGAAGGTTGTTAACATTTGTTTTGAAAGCCAAAAATGCATACGTATTAGGTTTGACTTAAATAAAAAAAACCTTTCTAGTACAGCTGATATAATATTTCATCTTGGGTACGAATGAAAGTAGCAAATACATTATTTATAAAATACAGCTACAAAATCATATCATGACATATCATTTTCAGAGGTGACCTATCAATTTTATAGGTGAATCAGCAATCATTCGATCAGAAGAGGCTAGCTAGTAATGGCAACTGGCATCATAGTCAGCGTGCACTGTATTTTCACCAGCCCTCAGCTTCCCGCAATTGATACGGCTACTGACAGGTGTATATATGTGGGGCAGCACAGTGGCTTAGTGGTTAGCAATTCTGCCTCACAGTACTGGGGTCATGAGTTTGATTCCCGACCATGGCATTATCTGTGAGGAGTTTGTATGTTCCCCCTGTGTTTGCGTGTGTATCCTCGGGGTGCTCTAGTTTCCTCCCACACTCCAAAAACATACTAGTAGGTTAATTGTAATATATAAGTAGCTGCTGATGATGATTTATGTGTCTCTATCTGTTTGTAATTACGGGAACATGCCCTTACTGTACTCAACCTATGTTAGACCCCACATTCCCTCCACTATCTCACCTCTTCAGTTTCGCGCAAGTGACAGGTACAACTAGTGCACATATGCCAGCTTCTTTTGTATGCATGCGCGTAACATCCACACATTTGTGGATGTTACACTACGCAAGGAGGAGTACGCCCAACTCAGCATCAGGCCAATAGTGCTTAGTGTGCCCCTGTGTTTAATTAAAAGGTAAGAAAATAATTTGACACATTAATGATACTCAAAATGAGTGTAATAACCAAGAATAATCAGATGGAAACTGTTTGAAAAATGTATAATCTATATACCTGGCCTGGTCCTTTACCATTTACATATACAGGTCATATTTGGTATAGGAGTAAACTAGACACCCTGAGTGCTGAACAGAATGACCTGTCTAGGTTAGTGCCCACAAGTGTGGCAAAACTGGAAATTACACCTGTCACTCGTGATTGGACCAAGGAACAGGTTGCTCCCATGTGGTACATTTAAAATGTCTCATCTGGAAATTAAAATATTAAAACTTTAATGTAAGCTAATTTAATGTAGTCAGTGCTTCAGCCTGATCCACAATGGATTTTTCCTAAAGTATTAACTTTTTAACACTGATTTCCACATCACTCAGCTTACACGGAACACTGGTTGTAGACATGCACATACATATGTGATCACAGGGTGCAAAAGCTCAAAGATATTATCATTATTGCTCTATATCTGTTTCATGTAAATAATTATTTATACATACGTACCTTCTGTGTTAGAGAGATTACATATTAACTCTGATTTATAGTTAGTCAGCACAAGTATAGAATTATGTATAAAGCACTTCCTTGTCCTGAACCTCACCCTTTCTTTATGCAAAACAAAAACTGTGAAGAATATTATTTTGGGGAAATCAGTGCTACAGCAGTGTTTCCCAACTCTGGTTCTCAAGCCCCCAAAACAGTCCAGATTATAAGGATATTCATGCTTGAATACAGGTGATTTAATTAATGCCTCAATAACTTTAATTTAACCACCTGTGCACATAGATAGCCTCAAAATCTGAAACGTCAGGGGGCTCCTGGAATGGATTTTGGAAATCATGTTACAATAATTGAGATTAATACCTGTGAAGTGTTCCTGAGATATAATCAGCCCGCAGTTTATCTTTTTGCATCCCATTGGAGTAGTGTCAATTCTTTTGCACTGTGACACCTTTCCAAGTCTTTTGATCTCTCTTCTTTACAATGGTGGCGTGATCAATCTTCTAGTTCATAAATGGCATTATTTGACAAATCAACTTTAGCTAAACCAACTATAGTTTCAATCATATCCTATTTAATTTGTTCTAATCTGTCATTAATAACAGGCTAAAATAACTAAACTATCACTAAACTATCACTGTAAGCTTTATGTGTTTTTCTGCTCTTAGCTTTGCAATATAATATGATCAAATTATAATGGTATAGGGGAATATTATCACTACACATGATCCCCATAAATTTGAAATGAAAATCAGGACACCCATGTGGTTAGGCCATAAAATCCACCTTTAGTTCCCAGTTGATCGCTCTTCAATTCTCAAACACACTGGTCACAATGCACTGCATATGCGCTGCTTCAATGTCATTTCACACAGATGGACGCAAAGAGCACTGGGAGTGCAGATCTGTGTTTTATAAGTCAAGGCTTGTCACTCCAGGCACTCTATCACCAGAACCTCTCCAGCACACTTCCCTGCACATTCTGCTACCAGGTATGTTTTACTCCATGCTTCCCTGCTCTGCCTGCAAAACTGAATCTATATGTTTACTATATATTATGTAATAATATAACTCATAAAAAGAACAAGATAATGTTCGCACTAGGGAGGAAACCTTCCTCATGAAAATCAGTATAAAATGATTATTATGTGTACGATCACTTAGTAGAGAGATACATATAAAATGAGGGGTGCACCACCAACTTGAGTAATCAATCAAAATTAGGAAGAAAAGAAAAGTTGCAGTTCAAAAAACAGGGGCACTCCGGTTTCCAGAAAATGACTTGATAAGTGTATAACATATAGCATATGACAGGGCCGTAGCCTTTATTAGAGCATATCATGAATACAAGGCGAAATATAGAGATAAAAACAAATAGAAAAGCTAAGAGAGAAAAGATTAAAAATGCATTAGCCCTTCAGTAGCTACCGTTAAATAATCAATAACTCAAAATTGTCTTATGAGTAGTTGGCAAAATAGAGCTAGACTATTGTAGGGTGAATGGTAATCACTAGGTAATAGTTGTGTCTCTATTAGCGTTTGTTTACCTAGTAAGTAAACCAAAATTAATGTATTAGAGAGGCTACTCTATTTCAATGCCCCACACTGTTGAATCATTAATCTGACACCTCTCCAGGCATTCTCCTAAACTTCCAGGTCTGATTCAGTGCTAAATCTGGACTGGATCATCCGTAAAAACTAAGTAATAGTAGTATAATTAGTAGTGCAGTGATGCTTAATTGTTAGGCAATAGCGATAAACTCAATGGGCTACAGTGACTCCGTACATGGTGGCGTTTGGATCGCTAATCTAACACCAATACAGGCTGGTTCCTACAGAGCAACCTAATAATATAGAGCGCTATATAGCTGAAATGTTCCTTTTCTAGCTGGCTCTGAAAATATCTCTGTAGTGGTTAGACCTGACAGGAAAACGCTAAGACACCCTAGCACGGACTAAGATGCCGTGACGGTAGTTACTTCCGGGTGTGACGTCAGAGATTATGTCACAATCCCGACGTACGTTTCGCCCGAGTGCTTTAAAGCACGGTTACACTGGGAAAGTGTATGTGCTCCTGCTAGCAGTCAACGCTACTGACCAATGAAGCAAGGGGCTAACGTACCCCCAATGTTTACAAGGGACCTATGCAAGGAGGTTTGGTCTTAGATGCGTGGGATATGCAGGTCGTGGCTCTCAGAACCAGTAGCTAGCGTTGTAGCTGGAGAAACAAGCTAGAGTTTAGAAAACTAGCCTGTTCAGTACCAGGACATCCAAGAACATGGATTAAAAGAATGGTCAAGGTAGTCAAGGTAAAGACAGGAATTCAATTGGAACAGGAATTGATGAGCAAAAAAACAGTCAGGGTAGCCGAAGTCAAACCCAAAAAATCCAATGAAACCAGAATTGCTAAAACTGAAGAACAGTCAGCAACAAGCTAGTCTGCAATGAGGAGTTCAAAAGAGAGTACAAACAAGCAGATCAAACAGGAACCACGAAGAGGACCAGTAGTGATCCAATACTCTGGCACTGGATCAGTGTCAGAATCAGCCTTATATAGTCTATTCAAGTAATTCCCTGTGGTCAGTGATGTCTCACTGATTACCGACTGGCTTTAAGAAGGATGAGCCTAGTAACGGGATGCTTCCTATACTGCAGGCTGGCCGGAAATCATAAGTCAAGACCTGCATCCACTCGCATTTCTGCCTCTTCCTGCTCCCTTGCTGCAGGCTCTCATGTAGGCTGTATATCCTGCCTTCAACACGTGCAGGCTCCTTACATTGACACTTAGTTGGATCTCATCCTCTCACTTTCTAGGGCACTCACTTAAATGCTGATATCTAAAACACTTCCCACAATCAGAATAGAATTCTCCAATGCATACATATAACTCTGACACATTTTTCATATTGCCCACAGCTGCAGGTTATCAGGTTATGTGTCACAGTCATCTGTTTTTGTTAAGTCGAGTGGGGACCCTTGGTTCTTGCTGAGGCAGGCATGTGGCTGAAACTGGAGGCCTTGATAAAACCTCTGCTCATCTGGGAAATGATGTGGAATGCTCAAGCAGATAGGTAGGAGTCTGCGCCAGAATATGGAATTTGAGTACTTATAGAGAAATGAGCACTTCGGAAAATGCAGAGTAAAGATGAACACTTTTGAGAATGCAGATTGAGTCAGGAACAGTGCTGGAAATAACTGCAACCTGGAGCTAGAGAACTATCCTCACAAGAAGAAAGTGAGTTATTCTGGCAATGAGCTAATCTCAGGAGCTGGTTTAAATAGGATATTCCCAGTTCTTATTGGCTGCTAAGGTCATGTTAATATAGCTGCGAGAATCTGGTAGGACTGGGAAGATCACCTGACAGAATCCAATATGGCCATGCCCATGCAGTAGAACATACAGAAGGGTTTGTTTACAAATGATGATATAGAACTCAGGAATGCCATAGGTCACCAGGAGAACCCCGGATGGCCACCGGCGGACATGGTAAATTGGACACCGATGTGTGACAGGATAATGTTAATCACTTGCTTGGCATAGATTCTGACACTATCTACAGTGTACTCTCAGCCCCCGTTTTGGACAGACATACTCACTCTCTTATTGGTGTCATGCTGCCACATTCGGCGATTCCCCACTCTTTCTCTGTTGTGCCTTTATCCAGGTTGTCGTTCTCTTACTCAGGGATTTTCAGTGCAGCTATGCTGCTGCTGGCAGATACACAGTATTTCTATGGGTCCCGTCTTCTTTGTAGGGGTCATTCTTGGGGCTCTCTCAATTAACAAATTAAATACAGTACATAGAATTCCAAATGAAAAAATCTTACAAATAAACTATAATACGTAATTAATGACCTAGCATCTCATACAGGAGGGATGTTACCACCCTTAACAAATTACCAAACAAAATTCATAGATATAATTAGTGCTGGCAGTCAAAGCATATGGTGTACAATATATATATATAATATGTCACGCTTCAAACTGGGTAATTAGGATTCCTGTTTGTCAGTAAGTATTGGCACTGGCAGAGTCAAGGCATTGTCTAACAGACCCCCAGGTCTTCATCAAGAACCTCCGCAAGGTGGTATAGCCTTTGCTACCGTGAGCCAACAAGTCACGACCCTCTAACTGCCTTCTGATGTTACTAGCTGGGAAAAGATGTCAGGAGAATGGCACCAAAGCAGAGTAAAAACTGAGCCAAAGGTTGGAGTGAAAAGCAAAGGTTCAAAACGAGAGAAGCCGAAGTCAGGGTTACAGTAACAGGTTCAAATCGAGAGACAACTAAAGTCAATTCACAGAATCATTGAACTGCAGGTAACAGCAGGGAAAGCTAGAGCAAGTGAGACCTGACAGTGATTACTGCATATAGTGGGGTTTAAATAGTTGAGAGGGTGTATCATGTGACAGGAGTCACATGACTGAAACTAGAAAATTATGCCAAAGATCACATGAATACACAGTTTAAATTAACCAGGATGTCAAAACAGAGATCACATGACTGCAAACTCAGAGAATAAAGAAGAGCTAGAAGCAGAAAATGCAAGCCTGCATGGAAAAGATAGATAGTGGTGCTGGCGTGTGATTATATAAAAAATGAAAAGTGATGAATCGCTGATGGTATTAAACTAAAAAATCGTATTAATATAAAGAGACTACTGAATTATAAAAAATGTAGGCTCATACTAAACACACATTAGCTCAAAATTTAAAATATAGTAGTAAAATTCATAATATCTCATGAGACACAAGCAAACTGCGCCAACATCTGTTAGAAGAAGACAATGCTCAATATTTGAATGTACTGCAATGTTAGAATTAGGGGTGTGCACCGGCCACTTTTGGTGTTTTGGGTTTTGGGTTTTGGGTTCTGATTACCTTGAGGTTTTGGGTTCGAATGTGTTTTGCCAAAACACCCCACTCAAGGTTTTGGTTCTGATTTTGGGTTTTGGGTTCTGATTTTTTTTTTAAAAAAGCATAAAAAGTGCTAAAATCCAGATTTATTTATTTTTTCCACTCCTACGTTATATTAACCTCAATAACATTAATTTCCACTAATTTTCAGTCTATTCTGAACACCTCACACCTCACAATATTGTTTTTAGGCCAAAAGGTCACACCGAGGTAGCTGGATGACTAAGCTAAGCAACACAAGAGGGCGGCACAAACACGTGGCCCATCTAGGAGTGGCACTGCAGTGGCAGACAGGATGGCAGTTTGAAAAACTAGGCCCCAAAGAGCACATAATGCCAAAAAAAGAGGTGCAAGATGGAATTGTCCTTGGGCCCTCCCACCCACCCTTATGTTGGGGAAATAGGACAGCACAATTACATTCATAGTCTAAATGGAGAGAGACGATTGTGATTGCTGATTATTTCCTTTTGTATCTAAGATACAAATTCATCCTGAAAGATCCAAGTACTGCTTACAGTTCTGTTTTACCAGCAGCGAAGGTTGGAAATATAAAACTCGCAGCCTCTAGTTATACATTCAATGGTCTTTCTGTAGCATGTGCGGCCGGAATATTACAGTATATGGTGTATTTTAGGTCATTTCTTTTGAGATTGTAAAATGTGAAAGTGATATTAGTCCTAGGTTTCACTGCATATATTTCTCTCTACCAGGAATGCAGAAGTGTGTTATGTAACTGATTGCAGCACATAAACAATAACAGAATATATTATGTAGGTGCTTTCTATGGTTGTCCCCGGCCTCAGGAGAGATATTTTTGGTCTGTGATGCACTTATAGACATATTTGGCTAATGACATTTACTTCTCCCAGTGTACTACGTAGAGCAGACTGTGATATCCTGAGAGGGAATACATAGTAATACAGTGTAAGGAGACATGAGCCACCCTGTGTCATGTTATACAATTATATATCTGGCTATAATTTACAGGGACAGTCCCAGGTTTCACAGATTTGTCTTTGGACAGGTTTGCTCCTGAAAACATCCAGATTTTTAAAAAAAATATATACAAAGTGCACAATATCGTTTTTCCTGCAGTTCTTACAATCTACTCTTGTTTTCTGGGCTTTATAACTTGGTATTTATTGAAGAGTAAATAATATGAAAAAAAGAATATTCCAATCAAATTCAATAAATATGGCGAGATGAAGATTGTAATCCTTCAAGGTTACCAAATGTTTTGCGTTAAATGCCACAGATTAGGGAACCATTCTATAATGTGGGCTAGTATGCACTCCTATGGCTGTACTCTGACAAAGTGATAGTTCTCTAATTTAGATATAATTCACAATGCAGTTTAATATGTAATATTGAATAATGGACCGATATACCAGCGCTCACCCTAAGTTCAATAAGCTGCCAAATGGGGAAAGGAGAGGTGATCCCTAAATCTCTCCAAATAACCACAGATATACATACAACGATAATCCCCGGCGCTAGAGTAAATAGTAATGCAGAGGCAAAGGTGTAACGCAAAATAAATAATTGTAAAAACAAACAATACAAAAGCAATAATAATGAAAAACAAATGATAAATAAAAACAAAGTCTGCAGACACAATCAGAGAATATATGAATATATAAAAAATATAAAGAAAAAATACAAAAACACAAAAATCAGGCCGGTGAGCTAGTGTGTACACTGAATAGTATGCACTATAGTCCTCCTGATAAAAATAATGGTATCCTTAAACAAATGGAGTTTATAGATAAAAGAAATTCACTGCTAAGTTATTTGCTCTCAAAATACTGTCCTTTAGAGCACTAAATATCGAGTGCATAGATGTGTGTCCACAGGTGCTCCTGTTACTCACTGCATCTGCTCCGGAGATATTCAGCGGCAGTACTCTCTGCCATCCGTCAGACAGTCCCTGCAGTATCCTCGGCTCGTTGGCGTATGCGCATGTGAAGAATCCAAAGGTCCTTACAGCGGGGAATAATATTAATCCGGATCTCGCGAGATCCGACGGCGGGATGATGAGGTTTTGCCTCGTTCTGAGTTTTGCGCCGGGCGGGAATCCCCGAACAGTGCTCGGATCAGGCTTGGATCGGCACTAGTCGGGGGTGTTCGGATTTAGAGAATTCGAGTTCGCTCATCCCTAATAGTCACAGGTCTTAACAGCAGAATAAGCTGAACAATGATGCAGTTAAGCGATGAGTTGCAGGATTCAGAAGGACTGAGGTATACACTACTGTAGTAATTAAGAAGCAAGACAGATACTGAGAGAAGCACTATAGGTACAGGTCTTAATTGTGGAATAAGCTGAACAGGTAATCCTGTGCAAAAGCACTGAGATCCACACAGGTGTTAACACTCTGGAACAGTACCGATGATGAGCGATACTCTGCAGTGAGACCACAGGTCTTGACTGTGGAATAAGCTGAACAGATAATGCTGTGAAGCGATGAACTGCGGATAGCAGAAGCACTGAGGTCCACACAGGTGTTATAACTCTGGAACAGGACCGATGATGAGCGATACTCTGCAGCAGGGTCGGACTGGCCATCTGACACATCTGGCAAATGCCATAAGGGCCGATGGCAGTGTGGGCCGGCCCGGTCCCTGCGATACCCAGAATAACTAAAAAAAATATTATTATTTTTTTCGTGTGTAGCCGTCACGACGTGTGACGTTATGATGGCTCTGTGCGCCGGCCCAGCTCCCGCGTAGGACTAGCTGCAGTGGAGGCAGCTGTCAGTGCTTTGGTAAGTATAGAGAATATGTGTGCAGGGAGGGGGGGGAGACAAACAGAATATGTGTGCAGGGAGGGAGAGATAAACGCAGTATGTGTGCAGGGAGGGGGGGGGGGAGACAAACGGAATATGTGTGCAGGGAGGGGGGGGAGACAAACGGAATATGTGTGCAGGGAGGGGGGAGACAAACGTAGTATGTGTGCAGGGAGGGGGGGAGACAAACGGAATATGTGTGCAGGGAGGGGGGGGAGACAAACGGAATATGTGTGCAGGGAGGGGGGAGACAAACGTAGTATGTGTGCAGGGAGGGGGGGAGACAAACGTAGTATGTGTGCAGGGAGGGGGGGGAGACAAACATAGCATGTGTGCAGGGAGGGGGGGGAGAGAAACGGAATATGTGTGCAGGGGGGGAGAGAAACGGAATATGTGTGCAGGGGGAGGGAGAGGGGCAATAAATGTCTGCGGGGTGGGGAAGAGGGGCAATAAATGTCTGAGAGGGGGTGATTGAAAATGTCTGCAGGGGGGGGCAATGGCTGTAGGAGGGGGGAAATAAAAATGGCCAATGTGTGTGGGGGACAGTATATGACTATAATGTGTGCTACTAAGTGAATGTGGGGCTGTTTGGGGAAACTGAGGTCTAACTATTAAATGTGATTATGAATTATTTAATGCCTGGGATGTTTGTGGGAAATGGTTATTTTTATTAAACATAAATGCTATTTAATTTCTTGCTGAGGTTGTTTGGAGGGAGGAAAATAGATTTATTTATTAAATTGGAATACTATTATTTTAATGTTGGGGCTGGAGTGAGGCCTAATTTTATAATGTGGGTGCTATATTGAGTTAACACCGGTGCTGTTTGGAGTTTTCTAACTTTCATGTACCCATTTTTTTCCAAATAGGGCCCCCAACATTCCAGGATCCAGACAAGCAGCAACTGATCTAAAAACACCAGCAGCCACAAGTGGTGACAATGACAAGACAGGTAAGAGAGAGCAAGACAGTTTGCCAACTGTCCTGAATTTGGTGGGTGACTGTCCCATTTAGTCAGGATTTGGTCTGACTGCAAGGACAATTGGGAGGTATGTCCTACTTCACATTGTACTGCTTGTGAAGGCAGAACTGTGTGCACCTAACAGTAGTGCTCACAGTATTGCCTATGTATTTGTTGAAAATGTGTCTAATAACCATATTGTCACGGGCACTAGGAGTCTTTACCCAGGGATCACCAGGTGATAGGCTTACCAGAGCAGTATAGGTGGTAATATGGTACTCTGGTAGCAGGGTGATCACGGAACAGGAAATAGCAGATGATGAGATGCTCAGGAAAGTCTATGACTAGCAGCACTGGCAATATGGAGGTAGTAATACACGAGGAACTGTATGGACAAAGGACACGTGAAGGTAGTCAGTGGTCTGCGGTAGCAAGTTGTACCACTGCTATAGTGAGGAGGAATGTCCAACAGAAACGAGGAGGTGATGAGAGTCAGCGGTCTGCGGATAGCAAGTTGTACCGCTGTCTGAGTGAAGGAATGGAATCCAAGTGGAGGTATCCGGGGAGTCAGTGGTCTGCGTTAGCAAGTTGTACCACTGCTATGTGAGAGGATACTGGAACAGGTGAAACTGTAAACAGGGGTCAGTGGTCTGCCACTAGCAAGTTGTACCACTGAATATATATGTGAGGAGGTGCACGGGGAGAGACTGCAACACAATATATACACGGGCACCTTGACTTTGATCCACAGTAATATGCACAATATAAATGTATAAATGACTGAACAACACTGCCAATATAGAAAGTCTCTTGAAGTAATCCAGCATGAGATAACACAGTCAATGATGGCAATAGACTCAGCGGATAGTACACTCCAGAGGAGAACCAACACAGTCAATGATGGCAATAGACTCAGCGGATAGTACACTCCAGAGGAGAACCAACACAGTCCAGCAAGGTATGCAATACACAGCACAGTCAATGGGAAGTATGCATACCGTGGTTCAGGAGAAGGCAGTCAGACAGAAGTGCAGAGATACCTGAACGGCAGGATGCCGGCAGGATGCAAAGTCCCTGGATGGGTGAAGCGGTGGTCTAGCAGGTGCAGCGCACAGGTAGGTAGACCAGCAGGGAACACAGGAAGACGTGGAGAGCGGATCAGCAGTAGATGGATGAGTAGCGCTGAGAAGTAACAGCAGCGGGTCTCTGCGGGAACATGGAGGTAGCCAATAGCAACCAGCAGGTGCAGTAACGATGGGACACCGGAGCAGAGTAGAACTGGAACAGTTGATCACGGAGAGTAGCGGGTAGCAATAGTGGCAGCAGACTCAAGGAAACACGGGAGAGTTGACAAGGGCTGAAGACTGAAGCGCACAGAGGCAGCGGATAGGAATCAGCTAAACAGTCACGATGAAACACAGACGGGTTGCAGGTTGAAGACTGTAGTGCACGGAGGCAGCGGATAGGAATCAGCTAGCAGTCACGATGATGAAACACAGACGGGTTGCAGGTTGAAGACTGTAGTGCACGGAGGCAGCGGATAGGAATCAGCCAAACAGTCACGATGATGAAACACAGACGAGTTGCAGGTTGAAGCCTGTAGTGCACGGAGGCAGCGGATAGGAATCAGCTGGCAGTCACAATCATGAACAGGCGAGTGGATGTGAATGAAAGACTGTAGTGCACGGAGGCAGCGGATAGGCATCAGCTAACAGTCCCAATGATACATGGTAGAGTTGAAGTGGTTAGAAGACTGTAGTGCACGGAGGCAGCGGATAGGAATCAGCTCACAGTCACGATGATACAGTAGATGGTAGAAGTGGTATGGGGACCACAGTAGTAGAAGTGGTTTGGAAACCACAGAGGTAGAAGTGGTTTGGAAACCACAGGAATCAGCTGGGCTGAATAAACGAGGAAACACAGGAACACCTTCAGAGACTCATGGGGAATGAGACTCCAAGATCAGGCGACGTGGTGTTGACCACAGGTGCTTAATATAGGGAGGTTGCCTGATCTGCCAATTAAGTTAAAGGAACATACACTGGAGGTATAGAAAGGGCTGCGCATGCGCAGTCCCTCAGGATGGAGGATGGCCACGGTTCCTAAATGTCCGGGAAGAAGCACTCACAGTCCGGTGAGTGACAGTACCCCCCCTTTTAAAGGTGGGCACAGAACGCCTGGAACCGGGCTTGTCCGGATTTTTGGAATAAAACTTCTTCAGAAGGGCAGGAGCATTAAGATCTTCAGCTTTGATCCATGAACGCTCTTCAGGACCAAAGCCCTTCCAATGAACGAGGAAACGGAGGACTCCTCGTGAAATTTTTGCATCCAATACCTCAGTAATCTCGAAATCCTCCTCCTGATGAACTTGAACTGGCTGCGGTGCTGAGGGAGGAGTCGAGAAACGGTTGATGATGAGAGGTTTGAGCAAGGACACATGGAAGGCATTGGAAATCCGAAGATTCTTAGGAAGAAGAAGTTTAACACATACTGGATTGATAACTTGAATGATCCTATATGGACCAATAAAACGAGGGGCGAATTTCATAGATGGAACCTTCAAACGAATATTTTTGGTAGATAACCAGACACGATCTCCAATTTTTAGTGGTGGAATAGCCCGCCTCTTCTTATCTGCGAAAGACTTATATTTGTTAGATGTCTTCTTTAAACAGGTTTTGACCTGAGACCAGATATTTTTGAAGGTCTGACAAGCAGTCTCCACAGCAGGAACTTGGGTGGGCGGGAGGGCAGGAAATTCCGGAAAAGACGGATGGTGACCGTAGACCACAAAGAATGGAGTTTTGGATGATGACTCATGGTACATGTTGTTATGGGCGAATTCAGCCCAAGGGAGCAATTCTACCCAGTTGTCTTGGTTGGCTGAAGAGAACATCCTAATAAAAGTCTCAAGGTCTTGATTGACTCGTTCCGTTTGTCCGTTAGATTGCGGATGGTAAGACGATGAGAGTGCTAATCGTATGCCCAAGGTTTTACAAAGGGCCCGCCAGAATCTGGAAACGAATTGTACTCCTCTATCCGACACAATCTCAGACGGACATCCATGGATGCGGAAGATTTCTTTAATGAAATGTTCAGCCAGAGTAGACGAGGAAGGTAAACCGGACAGAGGGACGAAATGGACCATCTTCGAAAATCTGTCTACCACTACCCAAATAGTATTGTGATTCTTACTTGGTGGCAAATCAGTAACGAAATCCATACTAATATGGGTCCAAGGCTTGGACGGAATGGGTAGTGGTCGCAGCAACCCTGCTGGAGTTCTGCGGGAGGATTTGAACTGAGAACATAAATCACAGGAAGCAATAAACTCTTTGACGTCTCTCCTCATTGAAGGCCAGCAGTAACTACGAGAGAGAATCTCAAAGGTCTTGTGTTCACCGGCGTGTCCAGAAAAACGAGAGGCATGGAACCACGAAAGGATTTTCCTCCTCAGAGTAGGAGGCACAAGGGTCTTCCCAAATGGTAGCATTTTGGTGGATGAAGCAGCCAGAGAAATACATTTGGGGTCTAGAATAGCATGGTTGGGAACCTCTTCTACATCAGAGGACGTCACAAAAGCTCGAGATAGAGCGTCAGCTTTCTTGTTCTTAGCGGCTGGTTTGAAGGTTATAATTAATTCAAAACGGGAAAAGAAAAGAGACCATCTTGCTTGACGAGGGTTCAAGCATTGAGCAGATTGCAAATATGACAAGTTCTTATGATCCGTGAAGATCGTCACCGGATGGCGAGCTCCTTCCAACAAGTATCTCCATTCCTCTAATGCAACTTTGATGGCCAGCAACTCCTTGTCCCCGATAGTATAATTTTTCTCTGCGGGCAGAAGACCCCGAGAGTAGAAGGCACAAGGATGTAATTTTTGTTGCTCCGAGCGTTGGGAGAGAATAGCTCCTAAGCCCACATTAGAGGCATCTACTTCTAGGAAGAAGGGGAGTGTCACATCAGGCTGTCGCAGAATGGGAGCAGACGAGAAGGACTCTTTGAGGATTTGAAAGGCTTGGAGAGCCTCTGATGACCATTGCTTAGTATTAGCCCCTTTCCGAGTTAGGGCCACAATGGGAGATGCAATGGATGAAAAGTCTTGAATGAAGCGTCTATAGTAATTGGCAAAACCTAAAAAACGCTGGATGGCACGAAGGGTAGTTGGCTGAGGCCAATGTAGTACAGCAGTTACTTTGTCTGGATCCATCTTCAGGCCAACTCCGGAAACTATATACCCCAAGAATGGAATCTGGGGTAACTCGAATGAACATTTTTCCAATTTACAGAACAACGAGTTTTTCCGTAGTCTGGAGAGGACCTCTGCCACATGTTGGTGATGAGAAGGCAGGTCCTGTGAGAAGATCAATATGTCGTCCAGGTAGACAACGACACATACATATAATAAGTCCCGAAAGATCTCATTGATGAAACCCTGGAAAACAGCGGGGGCATTACACAGCCCGAAGGGCATTACTAAATATTCGTAATGCCCATCTCTGGTGTTAAACGCGGTCTTCCATTCGTCACCGGAACGGATTCTAATTAAATTGTAGGCACCACGAAGATCCAACTTAGTAAATATCCGAGCTCCCTTGATGCGATCAAATAGCTCAGTGATCAGCGGAATGGGATACCGATTCTTGATAGTAATGGCGTTGAGTCCACGAAAATCTATACAAGGGCGTAATGATCCATCCTTCTTTTTGACGAAGAAGAACCCAGCTCCAGCGGGAGAGGTGGAAGGTCGAATGAACCCACGCTGGAGATTCTCCTGTATGTACTCAGATGTGGCTTGAGTTTCAGGTAACGAGAGAGGATAGACCCGACCCCTGGGAGGAGTCTTGCCAGGTAGAAGGTCGATCGGACAATCCCAAGAACGATGAGGAGGAAGACGTTCAGACAGCTTTATCAAACACATCGGCAAATGAAGCATACTGAGGAGGGAGTCCCGGGGAGGAAGATGAGATGGAAGATTGCTGTACTTTAAGAGGAATAACTTGAGAGAGACAACGATGGTAACATTCAGACCCCCAAGACGTAACTTGAGGGGTGCGCCAGTCAATCTGGGGAGAGTGACACTGAAGCCATGGAAGGCCTAAGACAATCGGACTTGTCGTAACTGGAAGAATTAAAAACGAAATTTCTTCATGGTGGAGTACACCAATCTGAAGGGTTACTGGAGACGTACTCTGGGTGATGAGACCATTGATGAGACGTGATCCATCTATAGCCGTCACAGTAATGGGTGTTTTTAAAGTGATCACTGGTAGGGACCATTGATTCACTAGTGATTTAGAAATGAAATTTCCTGCTGCTCCGGAATCAATCAATGCCTGTGACTCAAAGGATTTGGTAGCAAAGGAAATCGTAACATCGAAAGCGCAGACTTTAGATTTCATAGACAATGGAGAGGACTCCAGGGACCCTAACTTCACCTCTCCAGAACTAGTTAGGGCCTGGCATTTCCCGATCTCTTAGGGCAAGAGCTGAGCATATGCGTGGAATCAGCACAATAGATACAGAGTCTATTCTTTACTCTTCGTTTCCTCTCCTCTGAAGATAATTTGGAACGTCCTATCTCCATGGGAATCGCAGAGGATGGAGCTGGACAAAATTGAGGGTTTGAACGAAGAGGTGCTTTGACAGCCGTTGTTTTCTCAGACTCTCTTTCACGAAATCTCATATCTACACGATGGCAAAGAGAGATCAAATCTTCTAGTGACGAAGGAAGCTCTTGGGTAGTCAGTGCATCCTTAATTTTATCGGAGAGCCCCTGCCAGAAGGCGGCAACTAATGCTTCAGTGTTCCACTGAAGTTCAGAGGCTAAGATCCTAAATTGAATGACATACTGTCCTACTGTATGGGAGCCTTGTCGCAAACGAAGGATGCTGGAAGCAGCGGAGGTCACCCGACCTGGTTCATCGAACACACTTCGGAACGTGGAAATGAATTTGGCACTATCTTGTAGAATTGGATCGTTTCTCTCCCACAGAGGGGAGGCCCAAGCCAGGGCTTGTCCAGAAAACAATGAGATAAGATAGGCCACTCTGGAACGATGGGTAGAAAAATTTTGAGGTTGGAGTTCAAAGTGGACTGAACATTGGTTAAGGAAACCTCTACAAGTTTTGGGATCCCCGTCGTATTTTGACGGAGTAGGCAGGTGAAGCGTAGGAACTGTAGACACCTGGGATGGCACTGGGGAAACGGAGGAAAGCACAGGAGCTTCAATATTAGCTGTAACAGTCTGTCCAGATGTTCCTTGGGAGGTTAACGATTGGTAACATTGAAGTAACAGCTGTTGGCGAGCATCCTGTTGCTCCACACGGCTGACCAGATGCTGCAGCATCTCTTTAGCGGTAGGTTCCGTATCTGGGTTTGTCATGGCCTGATCTTACTGTCACGGGCACTAGGAGTCTTTACCCAGGGATCACCAGGTGATAGGCTTACCAGAGCAGTATAGGTGGTAATATGGTACTCTGGTAGCAGGGTGATCACGGAACAGGAAATAGCAGATGATGAGATGCTCAGGAAAGTCTATGACTAGCAGCACTGGCAATATGGAGGTAGTAATACACGAGGAACTGTATGGACAAAGGACACGTGAAGGTAGTCAGTGGTCTGCGGTAGCAAGTTGTACCACTGCTATAGTGAGGAGGAATGTCCAACAGAAACGAGGAGGTGATGAGAGTCAGCGGTCTGCGGATAGCAAGTTGTACCGCTGTCTGAGTGAAGGAATGGAATCCAAGTGGAGGTATCTGGGGAGTCAGTGGTCTGCGTTAGCAAGTTGTACCACTGCTATGTGAGAGGATACTGGAACAGGTGAAACTGTAAACAGGGGTCAGTGGTCTGCCACTAGCAAGTTGTACCACTGAATATATATGTGAGGAGGTGCACGGGGAGAGACTGCAACACAATATATACACGGGCACCTTGACTTTGATCCACAGTAATATGCACAATATAAATGTATAAATGACTGAACAACACTGCCAATATGGAAAGTCTCTTGAAGTAATCCAGCATGAGATAACACAGTCAATGATGGCAATAGACTCAGCGGATAGTACACTCCAGAGGAGAACCAACACAGTCAATGATGGCAATAGACTCAGCGGATAGTACACTCCAGAGGAGAACCAACACAGTCCAGCAAGGTATGCAATACACAGCACAGTCAATGGGAAGTATGCATACCGTGGTTCAGGAGAAGGCAGTCAGACAGAAGTGCAGAGATACCTGAACGGCAGGATGCCGGCAGGATGCAAAGTCCCTGGATGGGTGAAGCGGTGGTCTAGCAGGTGCAGCGCACAGGTAGGTAGACCAGCAGGGAACACAGGAAGACGTGGAGAGCGGATCAGCAGTAGATGGATGAGTAGCGCTGAGAAGTAACAGCAGCAGGTCTCTGCGGGAACACGGAGGTAGCCAATAGCAACCAGCAGGTGCAGTAACGATGGGACACCGGAGCAGAGTAGAACTGGAACAGTTGATCACGGAGAGTAGCGGGTAGCAATAGTGGCAGCAGACTCAAGGAAACACGGGAGAGTTGACAAGGGCTGAAGACTGAAGCGCACAGAGGCAGCGGATAGGAATCAGCTAAACAGTCACGATGAAACACAGACGGGTTGCAGGTTGAAGACTGTAGTGCACGGAGGCAGCGGATAGGAATCAGCTAGCAGTCACGATGATGAAACACAGACGGGTTGCAGGTTGAAGACTGTAGTGCACGGAGGCAGCGGATAGGAATCAGCCAAACAGTCACGATGATGAAACACAGACGAGTTGCAGGTTGAAGCCTGTAGTGCACGGAGGCAGCGGATAGGAATCAGCTGGCAGTCACAATCATGAACAGGTGAGTGGATATGAATGAAAGACTGTAGTGCACGGAGGCAGCGGATAGGCATCAGCTAACAGTCCCAATGATACATGGTAGAGTTGAAGTGGTTAGAAGACTGTAGTGCACGGAGGCAGCGGATAGGAATCAGCTCACAGTCACGATGATACAGTAGATGGTAGAAGTGGTATGGGGACCACAGTAGTAGAAGTGGTTTGGAAACCACAGAGGTAGAAGTGGTTTGGAAACCACAGGAATCAGCTGGGCTGAATAAACGAGGAAACACAGGAACACCTTCAGAGACTCATGGGGAATGAGACTCCAAGATCAGGCAACGTGGTGTTGACCACAGGTGCTTAATATAGGGAGGTTGCCTGATCTGCCAATTAAGTTAAAGGAACATACACTGGAGGTATAGAAAGGGCTGCGCATGCGCAGTCCCTCAGGATGGAGGACGGCCACGGTTCCTAAATGTCCGGGAAGAAGCACTCACAGTCCGGTGAGTGACACATATTACATAATAGGAGCCCCCTGTCTTAAGTGCCTAGGGCCCTCTGAGACTAAGTCCAGCTCTGGTTAGCAGAAGGGAGCGGATAGCTACTCCCAGTTCCCGGACAGGACACAGCCTGCAAAGCAAGCCGAGGAGCTCTAAGTCTCATGAGATTTATTAATCTTGTGAAACTAAGAGTTTCCCTGCTCACTCTACAGGACGTTCCCACTCTGATGGATGTCAGAAGCAACAGAAGCATAGATAAGTACAGTGGACTGGGGGTGTTGTAATGTGCTTCTGGGGTGAAGGGGTGGCATGATAGGGAGGGCCTGATAAATGTAATGCTTTATTATAATGTATGTAATGTATGTATCAATGCCCCATGTTGACCATGCCCCCTGCATAATGTGGCCACGCCCTTAGCGGCACCCAGTTTTTTCATGCTCATCAACAGAGATGGGCCTGTATGCTTGAAATGCCAATGCTGAATTTTTGTCCCAGTCCGGCCCTGCTCTGCAGTGAGACCACAGGTCTTGACTGTGGAATAAGCTGAACAGGTAATGCTGTGAAGCGATGAATTGCAGATAGCAGAAGCACTGAGGTCCACACAAGTGTTATAACTTCTGGAACAGGACTGATGGCGAGTGAAGCTGCAGCCAATGAAAGAACAGCCTAACTCGCGAAGAAAGGAACAGAGGTAAGTATGAGCACGGACAGGAGTCAGAGGAGATGCTTCCTATCAGGTAGGGAGACCTGATGATCTGACACCCATAGAAAGATGGAGGACCCTTATAAATGGAACTGGATGGTGATCGTCCTATCAACGTGGAGCAGAGGTTTTAAAGGTTCCTGGGGTTGCGCCTATGCAGAATTCTTGGCAAGATGGCGTCTGAGGATAAAGGAACATCAGGCTGTACAACAGATAGAAGTAACCTCGGGAAACCCATGTATGCAAGGATGAGAATGGAACTAAACCTGTGAGATGTGTGATAGCGTTGAGAAAAAATGCCAAGTGGTATATGCAGAAAATTGCAAGATGCTAGTTACAAAACAATTGTAGTATGACTTTTTTCTATTTGTATAATGAATATAGGTATATATATATATATACACACACACACACACATATATATATATATATATATATATATATATATATATATATATATATGTATATATAAAGCCTTAATATATATGTTAGATGTACATTTCATATTTGCATTAAATTAATTTTGACTTTCCCATTGCCTACAATGAACTTTTGGTTGGAAAAGTCAGACTTGTTAACCTGATTTCCATAAATTTATTAATGTAGTTCCTCTTCGCAGATTAAAACCTTCCTGACCACTATTCATAAATTTACATTAACAGCAGACAGACTTTACTCCCGGCTGATTAGAGCATTCATGTGCTGCATTCCATTTGCCATTATAGGAACTTGGGGCCTGATTCATTAAGGATCTTAACTTGAGAAACTTCTTATTTCAGTTTCCTGGACAAAACCATGTTACAATGCAAGGGGTGCAAATTAGCATTTTGTTTTGCACATAAGTTAAATACTGACTGTTTTTTCATGTAGCACACAAATATCAACTTTAAATTTCAGTGTACAAATAAGCTATCAAGTATTTGTGTGCTACATGAAAAAACAGTCAGTATTTAACTTATGTGCAAAACAAAATGCTAATTTGCACCCCTTGCATTGTAACATGGTTTTGTCCAGGAGACTGAAACTTCTCAAGTTAAGATCCTTAATGAATCAGGCCTTTGGTTATCAATGGTAACCTCAGGTTCCAGTGAAGTGATCAGGAACCATTATATCTGGTTTCTGGACACCCGATTTCTATGCATAACACCCAAAGTGAATACTGTGCTCAGTTCAGTTAGGAAGCCTAGGTTTCCACACTGATAACAGGAAATCATTTCATAACAGTACTTCCACTTTACCACAATACCACTTAGCCACTGTGCTGCCCAAATGGCCTTTCCTAATGGTCACTAAAATGAATGTAGAAGTTAATCCAATATTTAACTTTCACATTGGTATATGCAAAATTGTTCATACTGAGGGAATTAAGTTGGATGTTAAAACTTTGGAAATTTTCACACCATAGGCTGCCACCCTTACAGCCCCCTTTCCCAAGAAAGGATCAGGCATGAGTCCCTCCACTTTCACCAACTCGATGGGGAAAATTCAATTGACTGCATTACTCGTATGTGGCCCAAGCACTATTACCATTACAATAGCAATAGTGCGCATTATTACCGTTAGTACGGAAATTTCAATGCAGATTTCCGCATGCAGCTCTAAGAGCCGAAATCTGTGTTAAAATTACCTTACTAAGAGTAATAGTGCACAGGATGCGTTACTATCACGAGTAATGCGGCCAATGGAATTCCACCCTATAACCTTAAATGACAGCCATTTTGCCCCCCATAACACTTGCTACTCTCATCACGCAAAGGAGAGGTTCAAAACTGTATTGACATGCCAATGACACAGGTCTAAGCGATCTGTGTAATGTAATGCTGTGCATGTCTTTGGAAAGCTGAGGCACTAGCTGCAGCTCATTGGACAGAAATTGCAGCTCTTTAGTGGAGGAATATCAAATGGGAAAACTCTTATCTTGGTGCTACATGGAGAAACTGCTTACATTAAAGGGATATTTCAAGGTGGATGACCTATTTCAGATGCTCAAATTGCATGGTTGTATGTTATGTTATATGGTTGAGCTTATGTTGTTGCCAGTTGGTTCTCTGCTGTGTAACACGCTTATATAAGAAAAATATAAAAATACCTCCTACAATTCAGCACATTATCTGTAATATGTTTAGTTTTCAGTAACTGAAACTTTTTTAATTTTAGATTTGTGAATGTTTGGTGGGTAGCAATGCACTTGTATGTCTAGTGATAATGTACTTTTATATTTATGAGTCCTTTATTTCTTAACTTTCAGGCAGGATCCTATTCATGAAACATCTGCAGGTATTCTATAGCTTATACTGTTGTAATGGAGATGGATAAAAAATAGTTGACTGCAAAATATATGTGATCTGAATACTTTACAAAACACAAGAAAACATAATAAGAAATTTAGGGGATTAAATGAAGTATATCCGGCAATTTTATGATACATAGTTAGTTTGATCACTTGCACTTTTCTTATCTTCTTATGTATTTTGCTGTTTTAAATTGATAATCATAATTTTTAATGATACAAAACAAAAGTTAAATTTTAAGGAATTTCCTGATGTCCCTCCTAGCTGCATATTCTGTTTATGCTAGTGAGTTATTGTGCACCTTATTTTTAACAAACTTCTTGTTATTCTTTTTGAACATTATGTTTAAGTTTTTGGTGGCACTCCGATGAAGTCAAATATAAACCAATAGACAGTTGTGATACTTTACTATGTAACTTCAGGGAATATAACTCCCATTATCTGGTGTGATAGAATCTGTTGGTTTTCTTCTACTTTACAAAACATATTAGACTCTAGGCCTGACTGATACTGAGGTAAATGTAAATTTAAAAAACGAACCATTTATCTGAAAAGAAAAATATTTTTATAATATTCTATATAAATAAGGAAATGTGTACATTTGTTTCTGGAGCATGTTCCACCTCTGATGTGGATTTTATTATGATTACTTGAAAGAAAATAATAAAATTCAAAAATAATACATGTCTTGAATTTGACATAAACGAAAGGAAAACTTTACAAAAGTATTAATATTGCAAATGATATATAAAATATAGTGTACTCCCCATTAAATTGTATGGATACAGAAACTACCAAGGATTTCTGGGACTTATTAAAACTAGGGGTGTGCACCGGCCACTTTTGGGGTTTTGGGTTCTGATTAGCTTGAGGTTTTGGGTTCTGATTTGCTTTGCCAAAACACCCCACGAAAGGTTTTGGTTCTGATTTTGGGTTCTGATTTTTTTTTAAAAAACATAAAAAGTGCTAAAATCCATATTTTTTTTTTTTCACTCCTACACTATTATTAACCTCAATAACATTCATTTCCACTAATTTCCAGTCTATTCTGAACACCTCACACCTCACAATATTGTTTTTAGTCCAAAAGGTTGCACCGAGGTAGCTGGATGTCTAAGCTAAGCGACACAAACACGTGGCCCATCTAGGAGTGGCACTGCAGTGGCAGACAGGATGGCAGTTTGCAAGAGTTTGCCAGAGGTGCAAGATGGAATTGTCCTTGGGCCCTCCCACCCACCCTGATGTTGTTGAAATAGGACTTTCGCAATTTAACAAACCAATCAGGAACAGTGAACGTAGTTTAATCTCTGGTACTAATATTTCTGGACTGCTGGAACAGTGAACGTAGTTTAATCTCTGGTACTAATATTTCTGGACTGCAGGACTATCTCTGATCGAGATCGTGGAGGAAATTGACGAGGAGGGAGTTGCTGGTGTGGATACAACAGGACCAAGGGATTTAGGTGTCCCTGGACTGCTGACGGTCCTAACCACAGGTCCTGAACTAAACACTGAATTATGAAGGTTCTTCAGGTGACGTATAAGGGAGGATGTCCCTAGGTGGCCAAGATCCTTACCCCTGCTTATTTGAGCTTTACATAAGGTACATATGGCCATACATTTGTTGTCCGGATTGGGATAGAAATAACTCCAGACCGAAGAGGTGCATTTTTTGGTCTTCTGCCCAGGCATGACGATGGGCTTTTTCATCCCATGGACAACAACTGTTTCCCCCCCTGGTGCCTCATTTAAGATAACCACATCAGCATCCTCCTCGTCAAGTGCCTCCTCAGCGCCAGCTACATCAATATCCTCCTCCCGGTGTACAACATTCACACCTTCATTAGCCAAATCTGTAACTGGATTGTAAGTGAGCCTTCCAGCATATGCAGAGGGCGTGCTGCAAATGGTGGAAGGAGCCACCTCTTCCTGTACAGTGATGGGAAGGTCAGGCTTCGCAACCACCAACATCCTTGGACTCGCCTTGGGGATTTGTGATGTCATCTGTTTAGAAGGCAGATGTCACACTTTTACACAAGGAATATCACTGACTGGTATTAGCGCTACTAGCCTGAGAGGTGCGGAGTCTAACACACCACCGGTGTTCACCAGGGAACCCCGCAAGGAGGTTTGGGCTTTGCTGCGTGCAATGTGCAGGTCGCGGTTCTCCCAGGAAGTCACTAGTGCAGCGATTAGAGGGTAGTCAGACAGGCCGAGTCGAAACCAAGGAAGCGAGATACCACGGAGAGTAGGCAAGAGTAGTCAGGAACGGTCCAAAGGTCAATACCAGTGCGGGCAGCGAAGTACAAGGGATATCCAGAAGAGAGGTCAAACAAGCCAAGGAGTCAAATACACAGGAGGTCAGGAACAGGAATATAAACTAAATGCTGGAGCTGGTTAGAACCAATACTCTGGCACTAGACATGTGTCAGAGGCTGCTTTAAGTACTCTAAGGTGCCTCCTGATAGGGATAGGGAGATTTAGGCGGTAAAGACATGCTGGCTGCAGACAGGTGAGTAGATATAGAGTTCTGCTGCTAGGCAACAGGATGAGGATTGCGGAGAGAAGGTGTCCGTCTGCGGCGCCTGTGGAGAGCGCGGAGACGGCACCTGACAGCAGAGTTGCTTGCTGTGTTGTTGATGACAGCTTAACTCTCTTAATTTTTTGGAGAGGGGGGGAGAAGGAGGGCTTAGATCCTTGGGTGAAGCTGAACAACTAGTCCTGAACACGGGCCAAGGCCTAAGCCGTTCCTTGCCCATCCGTGTCGTAAATGGCATATTGGCAAGTTTACGTTTCTCCTCAGATGTTTTTAATTTCCTTTTTTGGCTAATTTTAGTGAATTTTGGGTTTTTGGATTTTACATGCCCTCTACTATGACATTGGGCATCGGCCATGGCAGACGACGTTGATGGCATTTCATTGTCTATGTCATGACTAGTAACAGCAGCTTCAGCATTAGGATGAAGTGGTTCTTGATCTTTCCATACTTTATCCTCCACATTTTTGTTCTCCATTATATGAAGCACAAGAGAGCGTACCCCTAAACCACACACACTCGGCAAAGCCTTTAAAAATTATATGCGGCACAGGAGAGTACCACTGGACTGAGCAGGACAGAGCACAGGACACCACCATTGGACTGATTTGGACAGCACCACTGGACTGAGCAGGACAGACACTGGCCAAAGCTCCACTGGACTCAGCAGGACAGAGCACAGGACAAAAGCACCACTGGACTCAGCAGGACAGACACTGGCCAAAGCTCCACTGGACTCAGCAGGACAGAGCACAGGACAAAAGCACCACTGGACTCAGCAGGACAGAGAAAGGAGGTGTTTTGTTTTAGCTCTGACTTCCAGAAGCCTGCAGGGTAAAGTTCTGTGCCTAGCCCAGCCTTGATGGAGGATCCTGGGGGGGGGGGAGTGGAGGAGAGCCCCCAGGCTTCTGAGCATATGGAGTTATGTATGGAGAATAATACTACCAGCCGGCCTGATATCAACCGGGCCACGGATCTGGTCCCTCCAACTGAAGGGGTTTCCCCGGGATCGGTGGATGTGTTTTCCCTAAGTATGATGGAGGAGATGGACGTACACCCAGGGCCTAGTGAACTTACCAGGCCTAAGCTATCCCGTATGAAGTCTAATACGGGGGGGGCAGGAGGTGGAGATGTGTACCCTGACTCCAGTGAGGCAACTGGGGCCCGGGGTGAAACTGTCAGAGGGGTTGAACATGCAGCCGTGTGTGGACCTGGAAACCCTGCAGCCTGTGCTGATACAACAGGCTAGGGGAGGATCCTCCCGTACGGGACCCAGGATGGGGTCTGGAGGGGCCCGGGAGATCCAGGCATCTGACTCTGTGATGCAACAGGAGTCGGGATCCGGTGAGGTGGAGGACGGGCCTAATATGGCGGTGGATCCAGCAACAGTGAGTCTGCCCGATTTGGAGGACAGTGAGCCAGATGAGATGGAGATTGGTGCTCAGATCAAGACGCTGGAACTGGAAATCAGCGGTCTTGACAGACTTATCACTAAAAAGAGAAAGAAAAGGAATCGCGCTTTTAGCCGCGACAGAGCGATGTACTCGACGGAGATTGAAGAGCTAGCCGAAACCCTGAAAGAAAACGAAGAATTGCTGGTTAAATTAAAAGTGATTAAACAGGCAACGCTCCTAGAAGACTCAGCGTCGCTGCCTCCAAACATGGTGGCCGGGTCGCAGGAGGTAACCGAAGATGACGGTCTCTACAGCGAGATCCGTGTGTTGGAGGGTGAGCAAAGGTCGGTGAAGGGCCAGGTAGGAACCGAAGGTGTCCCCGGTGGGTGTACAGTGCGGGCTTCTGTAGGGGGGACCGTATTGTATTCCCAGCCGCCCGCGGCTTTTCCGGGAAGATACCGAAAGTGACGAATCGGCCTAGAGCTCCATGATCCCTTCGGACTCAAAGAATGTTAAGATTAATGTAATAAAAGCAATACCTAGCGGTAATGTGGCAGCAGCTGAGGCGGGGTCTGATCCAGGGAGTACCAGGGTGGTAGCCTGTGACACAGCAGCTGTGCTGTCCTCCGTGGCGCAGTCTTGCTGTCGGCCTGACCCAGCGATCCCGATCAGTACATCCGTTGCTGACAATGCTAATGCTACTGATAATGCTAATATTACTGACAATGCTAATGTCACTGGTAATGCTTGCGTTACTGATAATGCTAATATTATTGACAATGCTGGTGTAGTTATCAATGTTACTGACAATGCTAAAATTGCTGATAATGCTAATGTCGCAGATAATGTTGATGTTACTGATAATGCTAATGCTACTGATACGGTTGGAGTAGTTAAAATTGCTGTCTCGGTGTGTACAGATGAGAGGGTGGTTGCGATTGAGCATAAGGAGCGGGGGGGTAATTTGAGGAATGAACTCAGCCCGACTCAGGCCAAAATCATTGATACTACATATGGTCCCTTATGCATAACAGACAGAGCCAGGAAAGCGGCTGCTTTAATAGAAAGTGCGTCTAAGACTATGCCTAACATGTTGGTTGGTGGTGATGTACTAGTGAGCAGTTCTGGAGTCTGTATGACAGCCTCAGAAGAGGCAGGCCCTTCATCGCGTCAAAACTTGTGGGGGGTAGCAGTCTTAGGGTACAGGGAGATATTGTTGTCCAGGGCTCGATTATGAGGTCAAAAGATCCTCTCCCGGGGCCAAGTACAAGTTCTCTCCCGGGGTCAGGCCAGGTAGATCCAAGTTCCCTCCCGGGGCCAAATACAAGTCCTAAGAGTCCTCTCCCGGGGCCAAGTATTCACCTAGGGCTGATGTCATATGCGGGTGCAGTATCTAACTTAGGTTTAAGGCCCAGTATGAATACCCAGAATATAGGGCCTGGCCCAACGGCGGCTCAGCCTTTCAGGCGTCGCAACGTTGTACAACTAAAATATATGGGGAAAGACCCCCCTAACAGACCAGATTTTTTAAAAGTTTTCCTAGAGTCATTTAAGTTTGTCCCAGCGGATCTCTTTGCCTGCATCCACCCTGTTAACACTGCGGAGTATGATGTAAGCTTCGTGTCATATCAGGGCCTGCAGACTTTCTGGAGCAGGTGGGGTGGGTGCAGGTCGAGAGATCCAAGGGTTAATTATAAGGCTATCGCCATAACTCGCCAGGAGCGAGTTAAAATTACTATATTGGTAAGAAACGAGTCTATACCAGCAGCGGACCTTGGGTTTTGGGTGGGGAGATTTGCAAAGATGGTTTCGCCTCTGGTCAAAGTGCCAGACCCAAGTCATGGCGTCTGGGGTGGCGGATGGTCCACCACAGTAGATCTAAAATGCACGGAGGCTGGCCTAGTACACTTGCCGTCCGCGGCTTTCATTGGTCGCGATAGGATCCAATGTTTCTACCCGGGCCAGCCGAGGATGTGCCACAGATGTGGGGACTTCCGCCACCTCAGTGCCAACTGTCCCCAATAAAAGTGTGGGCATTGTGGGGGCATGGGCCACGAAACCAAGACATGCAACCAAATCAGGTGCAATTTTTGTGGCACAATAGGCCACCCCTTCGGTAAGTGCCCCCATGCGGCTCATAACGCCGCGGTTACAGATGAAGAAATAGTGAGGGCAGCCGAGGTGGTAGAAAATGTGGAACCAGTGGAGAAACCGGCAGAACCCATGGAAAGTCCTGCTCCTCCGCCAAATCCCCCGCCCCTTGTAACTAAGTTATCAGTACCTTCGATAGCCAAAGTTCAGACAAATGAATGGTCCAGGCAAAAGAGCAAAAGCAAGAAGAAGGGTACAGGGAAGGAAGGGTTAGTTCTATCAAACAGGTTCCGGTTCTTGTCAAGCGAGGAAGAAAGTATGGAGGAGGGGGAGATTAGGGTGAATAAGGAAGGTGCTTTAGTCCAAGCAACCAGGCAAAATAGGAAATCACAAAAGTCAAGGGACCTGCCTTTAGGGGAGATAGCAAAAATAATGAGAAAGACCAGTGTCAGGAAAACTGCTAGGCTCTATTTGAAGGATAAGGTGACAACCCCATCTGGGCCTCCTTCCGTAGAAGACCTAGTTCCCCCCTTGATACAGGATCCCCCCCCTGGCCATCCCATAGAAGCCGGCCCCCCTAGTGGGGTGCCAGAGTCCCTGGTGGTGAGAGATCGGTCTTCAGGGAGTGACCCGGTCCTTGTTCCTCAGAGTCAGGATCCTCCCGTGTGTCCTGTACCTCCTAATCAGAAACCCCTTGAGGTCCCCCATAGCAAACCCTCTGGTTTGCCTCATGATCCGGTTAAGTTGTTGGGAGCAGGGCCCCTGGGTGGCGGTGATCCTGGTGGGTCAACGGGTAGGATGCTAGGGTCAGGCGGAGTCCCTCCCTTGGGGGAAGAAGTTGTCCTCAGGGGGGAGGAGTCTCTGCAGGCAGGCCTTAGTTATAAAAGGTTTGGCTCCTCTGATGAGGATTCAGGGAGGAAAATAAAAAAGAAGTGAGTTGTTACTACTGTCTAAAGCTCTGAAGGATGGCTTCCCAGCCCATTAGATTTGCCACTATTAACGTGGCATCTATTCTTTCCGAACGAGCTCGTTATCTGGCCTTTGATTTTTTCAGCACGGTTGAGGCTGATTTTTTATTTTTGCAGGAGACCAGATTAGGTCAACTAGCCGACCTACATAAAGCCAAAAGAGAGTGGAGGCGTGGGCCCTCCTACTGGTCTCTTGCGGCCGAGCCGTACGGTGGGGTGGCGGTGCTTTTTACCGGCATGATAACCATCCAGCGAGTCATTGAGCTTGAGGTAGGTAGGTGCATGGTGATAGATGTCAAACTGAGGGGGCATGACTTAAGGCTGATTAATATTTATGGACCCCAAACAAAGTGGGGTCGGAAATGCCTCTTCAGCGCCATAAAGCCATACCTTTTTACAGCCCGGCAGATAGTCTTTGGTGGTGATTTTAACACCGTCACTAGGACAAAAGACAGGGGAGGTTCAAGGACTTCTCTGGGCTATGATTCCCTTTTTTTAGTAAGTATGGTCAGGCAGGCTGGTCTGGTGGATGCACACATTCGTCATTTTCCAGACCACACGGGTTTCACTTTTTATAGAGGTAGTTGTAGGTCTAGGATAGATAGGTTTTTTGTTAAGGAGAGCTCGAAAACCTTGGCTCCAGAGCTGAGGCCGGTAGAGTTCTCCGACCACGTTTACCTATCTATGTCCTTGAATGCTTCGGAGACTCTTCGGAAGGGTAGGGGTCTTTGGCGCCTGAACTCTAAGCTCCTAGAGGAGGAGTTGGTAAGACAGTCTTTTAGGGACTTCTTCGAATCCCAGGAATCACTTTTGGAGGCAGGATGGAGTAGGTCTGAATGGTGGGAGATGCTGAAGAAAAGGACCCGGAGCTTTTTTCGGGGCCTTGTAGCCAGAAATAACTTGTTAAAAGAGAGCACCTACATGGCACTGAGGAAAAAACTTGGGTTCTTGATCTCTGGCCAGGGGGATAGTGGGGAGATCCCCCGGGTGAAGGCTCAGATGAGAGAGATACAGTATGACCGGTATGCATCCTTGGTTCTGGAGAGGGATTATGGGAGGTACCATTCGCCCGATCCTTTCCAGAGCTGTAGGAACTCGGTAGATGCTAAGGAGGTGAGGGGCTTGCGCGATGCTGAGGGTGTTCTTAGGGAGGAGAAGGAGGGCATTCTTGGTGTTGTGCGGTCCTTCTATTCCGATCTCTTATCGGAGAAGTCACTTGACAAAGAGAGGATGGACCAGTTTTTGAGGGAAACTCCTGGCCTTGGTGATTTTAGCGGCCTGCTTGAGTCCTTGGGCGATGAAATAACGGTGGACGAGGTCAGGATGGCGATAGATGGTTTATCTGTCAAGAAAGCCCCAGGTCCAGATGGTCTTACATCTGAGTTCTTTAAAATCTTTGGGGACATCCTGGCTCCGCGTCTCGTGGAGGTTTTTAATGAGAGCCTGGGCAGAGGTTTATTGCCTCCCTCCATGAGGGTCTCTGCCCTTATCTTACTGTCCAAGGGGAAAGATCAGTCATGTATTGAGAACTGGCGCCCCATCGCTCTTCTCAATACTGACAGGAAGATTCTGGCGAAGGTGCTTTTTAATAGAGTGATGCAGGTTTCCGGCCAGTTGCTCTCTCCTTCTCAGCACTGCACTGTGAAGGGCCGAAGCACTTTCAGTGCTGTCCTGACGGTGCGGGAGGCCTTTGAGCGGTGCCGTGCAGAGAAGTGGGGGAAGTACCTTTTAGCCTTAGATCAGTCGAAGGCTTTTGATAGGGTAAATCATGAGTACCTTTGGGCTCTACTTCTGTGGTATGGTCTTCCAGTGCAGGTGGTGAATTGGCTCCGTACCATTTATAGACAAGCCGAGAGCTTCCCTCTTGTGAATGGTTGGGTGGGTCAGTCCTTTAAGGTCAGCTCTGGAGTAAGACAAGGTTGTCCCCTGAGCCCCCTCCTGTATGTGTTTGCCATAGATCCCTTCGTCAGAAGGGTTGGTGGTAGCTCGTTGGGAGGTGTGCTGTTGGGTCCAGAGTGCCCCTTGAAGGTAGTGGCCTACGCTGATGATGTTACTGTTGTCTTGTCGAGTTCCGCGGAAGCTGAGGACGTAACGACTCTGGTCCGTGGGTATTCTGAGGCCAGTGGCTCATTAGTAAACCAGGAAAAGAGTAAAGTTTTCTGGATGGGGGAGGAGGGTTGTGAATTCAACCTTCCAGACAGTCTTCCCCGGGCGAGTGAGAAGATCAAAATTTTAGGGATTCATTTTGGCCCTGGTGATTATGCCAAGCAAAATTGGGAGTTAAGGCTGGAGGAAGCTTCCCGGAAGGTAGTGAGCTGGAAGAGGTGGAAACACTCTCTCCGGGAAAGGGTGGACCTGATCAAGACCTTCCTGATCCCGGTATTCCTGTACATCAGCTATGTGTGCCTTTTGCCGGAGTCTTTATGGTCTAGGGTTTATTCAGTTTTCTTCCAGTTACTCTGGGGGAATAGGCTGAATCTGGTCAAGCGGGCTGTGACCTACCGACTGAGAAAGCATGGGGGCCTGGGTATGATTAACCCTGTGCTGTTCTTTATGTCAACCTTTCTGAAGTTGCACCTTAGTAGTCTCCTAGTTGAGACCCCTCCTCAGTGGGTGGGAGGCTTCAGGGTATGGGTGGATCCCTTCCTCAGTGCATGGTATGGGGGAGGCACCGTTAAGAGTTTCCGGGTCCGGCATGGGTATCTCCCGACCTACGTTTCCTTGGGAATGAAGGTGACAAGGCATTGGGGCTTAGGGGCGGGGGAAGTTGGGAGCTCTTCTAGAAGGGAGTTGGAGAAGAGAGTCCTGCACTCCCACTTTTGGGTTCCGCTGTCACTGAGAGACTGCCCAGGTGATGTGAGTTCGGTGGGGCTTTCCTTGATTAACTCGAGGAGAATCCCATTGAAGCTTCAGGACATTGCCTGGCTCTCCTTTCACGGGAGACTTTATGTAAGAGGGAACCTTAAGCACAGAAATGCTGATGATCGTGGCTGCCCACGGGAGGAGTGTCTAGGGGTGGAGGAGACTATGGACCATTTCTTGCTCGAGTGTCCCTTTAATGTAAAGGTTTATAAAAGAGTCTCCAGGTCGCTGGGGATCCCCTGCCTTTCGGGGCTTAGTTACCCTGAATGGGTCTACGGGGCATTCAAGGCAAGGTGGAGGGCTTTTGATTTCTGTACACTTTTTTTAGTCAGTTTAGTGGTCAGGTATTTCACGTGGAACGCACGGTGTCAGGTCACCATCCGGCAGAAAGTCCTTCCCTGTGAGGTAGTGGTGGAAGATATTCTCCACGAGGTGTGGAAATTGAGGGGCATGGAGGGTCGCCGGATGTCCAATGCTAACTGGCTCAGGCTGTGGCGGAGTCTGAGACCTCCTTAGGGGGTCAAAGTCTGGTGCCTCTCCTTTCTAAGTGGCTTCTCTTGCTGTCCTTTCACCCCATTAGATTTTGTGTGGTGGAAAATTTTTTCAAGTATGGCTTACATGCACCTACAACTTGCTTCTTAGTGGGATACGGTGATGTATATGAGTTGGGTTTGTTGTTTGTATGGTGGCACCTTCTTGTTTTATGTGATTTTATCCTTTTATATTTACTGGACTTATGAATTGGGCAAATAGCCCTTCTGGACTTTCGGTTAAGTTAGGCAAATCAGCCTTTGATTTCAGTTGGTCTTTTTTAATATAGGTTGGTGCCACCTTTAGTAAAGTTTATTGGTTTTATTGTTTCATATGTAATGTTATGTTGCAAGTTTTAAATAAAAAAACATTAGCAGGACAGAGGACACCACAAAAACACCCTCCCTCTTCCCTCTCCAATGCCCGTGTGAAGATGGTGGCGGAAAGCGGGGAATAATATGAATCCGGATCTTGCGGGATTATGACGTTTTGCCTCGATCTGAGTTTTGCGTCGGGCGGGAATCCCGAACAGTGCTCGGATCCAGGCTCGGATCGACGCTGTTCAGGGGTGTTCGGATTTCAAAAATCTGAACCCGCTCACCCCTAGTTTTTTGTATCTCCCTGTTCCAAAGTTTAGCACTTTGATGTTATTCTCAAGTATGCTGCTACATTACTAGTAATATCCTGCAAACAAATCAAACCGTAGTTTATCTGGGAAAATCAGTCCTTACTTCTGAGCTCCAATAATACACTCCAAGAGAAATGATCCTTCTAGAGGATGCAAGGAGACAGTGAAGGCAGACAGATAGATTCTTTTGGAGATTAAGGGCTAGATTTACTAAGCTGCGGGTTTGAAAAAGTGGGGATGATGCATTTAGCAACCAATCAGATTGTAGCTGTTATTTTGTAGAAAGTACTAAATAAATGAAAGTTAGAATCTGATTGGTTGCTATAGGCAACATCCCCACTTTTTCAAACCCGCAGCTTAGAAAATTTAGCCCTAAGAATCAAAATAAAAAACATACGTATGGCTATAGCATTTTACTTGAATAATGCATCTGATGCCATTAAAAAGAAAAAAAGATTATCAAGGTAAATTTTCTCCAGCTTCGTCCTGCCTGGGGGTTGCCTGTAGTCAAAGTGCTCTGCTTAGGCAGTAATTATGCTTCAATATCAGTTAGAAAATGTCCTAAAGGAATTTAATATGCAGATGTGGAAGGTTTTGATTTTCAGAAAGTGTTTGGTGGCCGTGATGACTCATCAGTGAATAATACATGTATTCAAGAATTATATATAAATAGTGGCCCATTTGAAGCTTTTTTTTTCCCTTGTCCCTTTCTAGTTTATCTAGAATGTCAAATCATTGACTACTGCGCAACTATTTTGGTTTCCCAGGGGGATTCATAGAATTTATATTTATTTTTGGTAGACAGGAAAATAGCAATTTTGGATTCCTGATAGAGCAAATACTTAAATTTGTTGATATAATTGTCACACTCCGGACACACAGACCATCTGACTGGGGTCCAGCGCACTTACCTACCTGCTCCCCTCGGCTTCTTCTTTGAAGCTGAGTGCTACGGCTCCCTCTGGGCGGCCGCCATCTTTGATCCAGGTCTGGAACTGCCCAGACCTGACCTTTTAACTCAACCTCCTCCCTCACATCAGATATTAATTCATTAACGAAAGGGTATTAAAGGCACCAGTGATAGACTAACAGTGCCTGTTCTTTGAGTCTCACTCCACTCAGATGTGGCTCCAAGTGTTTCTCTGCTATTGCTGCCACAGACTATTGCTCCACTATTTCCAGCTGCTTCCCAACTCACCTGGTCCGCAGATTGGTTACTGCTGCAGCTGCATACTGTTGCTCCACTGTCTCCAGCAGCTTTCTTGCTCAGAGCATTCAGAGTACCTACTGTCACTGGCGCAAACAATTGATCCTCTGTTCCCAGCAGCTTCCAGCTCTCCTGGTCCTCAAAGTGGTACCTTGCTTGCAGATTCTTAATTCATCAGCATTCCAGCTCTCAAGTTTAGCAACTTTACCTAGACATCTGGTCATTCCCATCCTGCAGATCACCTCTACCTCCAGCACTCCTGTTCTTTCCACTTACCTTTATGTTTTCAAAGTGGTCTCGTCTGCCAACCACTCACTTGAAGAACAGCGACCTGAATAACAGAAGCTGCAAAGTCCATACCTGTTTATAAGGAACCCTGGTGAGCACCATCTGTCTCCCAGCCTGGTAGTGCTAAGCCAGGCAGTCCATGAGGGTCCTACAGATCCTAGTGATTGTCACAATAATGCCCCTTTCTTTTCAGATTATAAATTTTTATCCTTCTTTTTAAACATTTTGATGTAGTGTATTTCTGGCATTTCTCATACGATTCTATCAGATAGTAATCTATGAAGTTCAATGAAGTAGTCTTCTTTATGCATTAGGTATACTCCCTCTCCATTTTGTCACAGGAATATATAACTATAAAGTGATAATGTCTAGAGATGAGCGCACTCGAATTTCCTGAATCCGAGCCCACCCGAATGTTGCCGATCCGAGTCGGATCCGAGACAGATCCGGGTATTGGCGCCAAATGAAAACTTGAAACTGAGGCTTAGAGTCATAATCCCGCTGTCGGATCTCGCGATACTCGGATCCTATAAATTCCCCGCTAGTCGCCGCCATCTTCACTCGGGCATTGATCAGGGTAGAGGGAGGGTGTGTTAGGTGGTCCTCTGTCCTGGTAGATTTCGTGCTGTGCTATTTAGTTCTGTGCTGTGCTGTGCTGTGCTGTGTTCTGCAGTATCAGTCCAGTGGTTCTGTGTGCTGTGCTCTGTCAATTTTGAGTTCAGTGGTGCTGCTGGGTCCTGTGCTGTGTCCTGTTCAGTCCAGTGGTGCTGTGTCCTGTGCTCTGTGCTTCTAAGGGCATAGTTATTTCCCCATTATTCCCAAGTGTTTAAAAAAATTAAAAAAAATTATAAAATAAATAAATAAATAAAAAAAGTAATTATAACAAAATTTGCAAAACCAATCCAGCAGTATAAGTCCATTGGTACTGCAATATTACCAAGTTCACACATTCTGCAGTATCTTGTGCTACATATAATGGAGACCAAAAATTTGGAGGATAAAGTAGGGAAAGATCAAGACCCACTTCCTCCTAATGCTGAAGCTGCTGCCACTAGTCATGACATAGACGATGAAATGCCATCAACGTCGTCTGGCAAGCCCGATGCCCAATCTCCTAGTACAGGGCATGTAAAATCCAAAAAGCCCAAGTTCTCAAAAAGTAGCAAAAAGAGAAACTTAAAATCATCTGCGGAGAAACGTAAAGTTGCCAATATGCCATTTACGACACGGAGTGGCAAGGAATGGCTTAGGCCCTGGCCCGTGTTCATGACTAGTGGTTCAGCTTCACCCAAGGATCTTAGCCCTCTTCCTCCTCCCCCCCTACAAAAAATTGAAGAGAGTTATGCTGTCAGCAACAAAACAGCAAACAACTCTGCCTTCTAAAGAGAAATTATCACAAATCCCCAAGGCGAGTCCAATGGTGTTGGTGGTTGTCAAGCCTAACCTTCCCATCACTGTACGGGGAGAGGTGGCTCGGGAGGAGCCTATTGATGATGTAGCTGGCGCTGTGGAGGAACTTGATGAGGATGGTGATGTGGTTATTGAAAATTAGGCACCAGGGGGGGAAACAGCTGATGTCCATGGGATGAAAAAGCCCACCGTCATGCCTGGTCAGAAGACCAAAAAATGCACCTCTTCGGTCTGGAGTTATTTTTATCCAAATCCAGACAACCAATGTATGGCCATATGTAGCTTATGTAATGCTCAAATAAGCAGGGGTAAGGATCTTGCATCCTCCCTTATACGTCACCTGAATAACCTTCATAGTTCAGTGGTTAGTTCAGGAACTGGGGCTAGGACCGTCATCGGTACAGGGACACCTAAATCCTGTGGTCCAGTTGGATACACACCAGCAACATCCTCCTCGTCAATTTCCTCCACGATCTCCATTAGATTCAGTCCTGCAGCCCAAGTCAGCAGCCAGACTGAGTCCTCTTCAATACGGGATTCATCCGAGGAATCCTGCAGCGGTACGCCTACTACTGCCACTGCTGCTGTTGCTGCTGTTAGTCGGTCATCTTCCCAGAGGGGAAGTCGTAAGACTGCTAAGTCTTTCACAAAACAATTGACCGTCCAACAGTCGTTTGCCATGACCACAAAATACGATAGTAGTCACCCTATTGCAAAGCGTATAACTGCGGCTGTAACTGCAATGTTGGTGTTAGACGTGCGCCCGGTGTCCGCCATCAGTGGAGTGGGATTTAGAGGGTTGATGGAGGTATTGTGTCCCCGGTACCAAATCCCGTCGAGATTCCACTTCACTAGGCAGGCGATACCAAAAATGTACAGAGAAGTACGATCAAGTGTCATCAGTGCTCTAAAAAATGCAGTTGTACCCACTGTCCACTTAACCACGGACATGTGGACAAGTGGTTCTGGGCAAACGAAGGACTATATGACTGTGACAGCCCACTGGGTAGATGCATCCCCTTCCGCAGCAACATCAACAGCTGCATCAGTAGCAGCATCTACAAAAGGGCTGCTCGTGCAAAGGCAGGACACATTGTGTATTACAGGCTTTAATAAGAGGCACAACGCTGACAACATATAAGAGAAACTGAGGGAAATTATCTCCCAGTGGCTTACCCCACTTAGACTCTCATGGGGATTTGTGGTGTCAGACAATGCCAGTAACATTGTGCGGGCATTAAATATGGACAATTTCCAGCACGTCCCATGTTTTGCCCACACCATTAATTTGGTGGTGCAGCATTACCTCAAGAGTGACAGGGGTGTGCAGGAGATGCTTGCGGTGGCGCGCAAAATTGCTGGACACTTTCGGCATTCAGCCAGTGCTTACCGCAGACTAGAGGCACATCAAAAAACCATGAACCTGCCCTGCCATCACCTCAAACAAGAGGTTGTGACGCGCTGTAACTCCACCCTGTATATACTGCAGAGGATGGAGGAGCAGCAAAAGGCCATTCAGGCCTACACAGCCACCTACGACATAGGTAAAGGAGTGGGGATGCGTATGAGTCAAGCGCAGTGGAGACTGATTTCCGTGTTGTGCAAGGTTCTCCAGCCGTTTGAACTTGCCACACGAGAAGTCAGGTCCGACACTGCCAGCTTGAGTCAGGTGATTCCCCTGATCAGGCTGTTGCAGAAGCAGCTGGAGAAAGTGAGGGAGGAGCTGTTAAAGCATTGCGTTTCAACAAAGCATGTAGCTCTTGTGGATGAAGCCCTTCGTACGCTTTGCCAGGATCCGAGGGTGGTCACTCTTTTAAAGTCAGAGGAATACATTCTGGCCACCGTGCTCGATCCTCGGTTTAAAGCGTATATTGTGTCTCTGTTTCCGGCGGACACAAGTCTACAGCGGTGCAAAGACCTGCTGGTCAGGAGATTGTCCTCTGAAGAGGACCGTGACATGCCAACAGCTCCACCCTCATTTTCTTACACATCTATGGCTGCGAGGAAAAAGCTCAGTTTTCCTAAAAGAGCCGCTGGCGAGGATGCTGATAACATCTGGTCCGGACTGAAGGACCTGCCAACCATTGCAGACATGTCTACTGTCGCTGCATTGGATGCTGTCACAATTGAAAAAATTGTGGAGGATTATTTTGCTGACACCATCCAAATAGACATGTCAGACAGTCCATATTGTTACTGGCAGGAAAAAAAGGCAGTTTGGAAGCCCCTGTACAAACTGGCTCTATTTTACCTGAGTTGTCCCCCCTCCAGTGTGTACTCGGAAAGAGTTTTTAGTGCAGCGGGGAACCTGGTCAGTGAGCGGCGAAGGAGGTTGCTTCCTCACAACGTTGAAAAAATGATGTTTATAAAAATGAATAATCAATTCCTCAATGAAGTACAGCACTGCCCTCCAGATAGTACAGAGGGACCTGTGGTTGTGGAGTCCAGCGGGGACAAATTGATAATGTGTGAGGAGGAGGAAGTACACACTGTAGGGGGAGAGGAATCAGAGGTTGAGGATGAGGACGACATCTTTCCTCAGTAGAGCCTGTTTAGTTTGTACAGGGAGAGATGAATTGTTTTTTTGGTGTGGGGGCCCAAACAAACCAATCATTTCAACCACAGTTGTTTGGTAGGCCCTGTCGCTGAAATGATTGGTTTGTTAAAGTGTGCATGTCCTATTTCAACAACATAAGGGTGGGTGGGAGGGCCCAAGGACAATTCCATCTTGCAACTCTTTTTTTGGCATTATGTGACCATTCAACAGTCGTTTGCCATGTTCAAAAAGTAAAAGAAAATGTCAACAAATTCAAAAAATTAAATCAAAAGTTAAATGCCCTGTCCTTACTTAAAACAAGAGATATTGACGAGCTAGAATTAGTGTAGTGTTAATATGTTATAAACACTACACTTGGAACTTGGAGGAGGTATTGTGGCCCCAGTAGCAAATTTAGTACCGGGGCCACCCCACTACACAGTCCAGATACTTGTTTGGTGGAATTCTGACCAGTTGAGGCAGGGTGTATTTATTATATTGTGGCCCCGGTATGAAATTGGGTACCGGGCCACCCCACTACGCAGTCCAGAATTTTTTTTTGGGGAATTCAGACCTGTGGAGGGTTTTTTATTAATTATATTGTGGTGACCACTCCTCTACACAGTCCAGGTACATTTTTTGGTGCGAATCATACAAGTTCAGGGTTTTTAAATTATATTGTGGTGACCACTCCTCTACGCAGTCCAGGTACATTTTTTGGTGCGAATCTCACAAGTTCAGGGTTTTTAAATTATATTGTGGTGACCACTCCTCTACGCAGTCCAGGTACATTTTTTGGTGCGATTCAGACCAGTTGATGGTTTTCTTATTATATTGTGGTGACCACTCCTCTAAGCAGTCCAGATACATTTTTTGGTGTGATTCAGACCAGTTGATGGTTTTCTTATTATATTGTGGTGACCACTCCTCTACGCAGTCCAGGTACATTTTTTGGTGCTATTCATACAAGTTCAGTGTTTTTAAATTATATTGTGGTGACCACTCCTCTACGCAGTCCAGGTACATTTTTTGGTGCGATTAAGACCAGTTGATGGTTTTCTTATTATATTGTGGGGACCACTCCACTACGCAGTCCAGAAAGATACCTCGTTGCAACGTTTTGGACTAATAACAATATTGTGAGGTGTTCAGAATACACTGTAAATTAGTGGAAATGATTGTCATTGAATGTTATTGAGGTTAATAATAGCGTAGGAGTGAAAATAAGCCCAAAAAACTTGATTTTTGAACTTTTTATGCTTTTTTCAAAAAAAATTCGAATCCAAAACCTTAAATCCGAACCAAAACCTTTCGGCAGGTGTTTTGCGAAACAAATCCGAACCCAAATCATCAAGAAAATCCGAATCCAAAACACAAAACACAAGACACCAAAAGTCGCCGGTGCGCATCCCTAATAATGTCTGTGATTGTGTAAGTCTATTTTCTCTATAAAAATATTGAAGCTACAAAGTTTAAAGCTTTTAGTCATGTTTATTATTTTTTTTCAACCATTTTGTAAAATACAAAGATAAAGATGGAATTCAGTTTCAGTTTTATATGATGATAATTAGCTTTCATAATATGTATGTTGTGATCTTTGTTAAAATCTACAAGTGACTACCCTGTGATCTACTCCCCATTTTTTCGGGCTACTGTTTGTGACAGATTTTCCTAGAAAAATATTTTTAGTGTAGTTATCATTATTAAATTGTGAAAGAACACAGTATTAGATCCAGATGAAGAAGAAGTATTTAGCATATGTGTGTATAACAGGTTCTGGGCGCTGGTGAGTTGGGAATGTATAATACAGGGTAAGATGCTTGAAGTATTTAATGTAAAACTGTCTGTACAAAACACATTCTGACCGGAAATAGTGAACATGCATAAGAGAGGTGTGTCCCTTAGACTAAACGCAGTTAAAATCATGCAGGTGAGTGACTTGCCAAAGAACCTATGAAATGTGGATTCCTGGAATTTCAACCAATGGGAGCAGGAAGGGGATGGGACTTATACACAGTTATAAGTCAGTGCTCAGAGGTTACAGTCCTTCCTGCTTCCGGATTCCTCCCACCCTCCCTGCAATTTCTGAGATAACTTGTATTGTTGTTGGTTAGAGTAGGAGAGCAGTGCAGTCTGTAACTGTGCATATGGTGCTCGGGTGATCTTGTCATAGGTCACTACCCCTCTGTGGTTATGGTGTCATACCATGGTTGGTCCATTTGTTAGGAGGACCATTGGGCCAGTTTTGTATGGTTTATACTGGCGGAGTTAAAAAGTGGGCGTAGTCTTGCCGTTGGACTTGATCTAAGCACCGGACAATAGATAAGGTATGATCTTGGGTTGATGGTACTATGGTCTGACCTTTCCACCTTATTGGTTTTGTGTTCCTGACTGCCCTGCTCTCGTCCGCCTTTCAGTCCTATTAGTTTAAATATAAATAAATTCCGTCATTCATTCCAACTTTAATTTGGTGTCCGTGTCTTTATTTGGTTTGGTAAAAAGTAATGTCACAAGTGTGTTATTTGGAGGAAAATTTCCCTGCTATACATTTTAGTACTAAAATCTAACAATGTGTATACACATCAAAAAGTAAATAAGCAACACAGTCCTGACACATTAAATACTTCAAACATCTTACCCTGTATTATACATTCCCAACTCACCAGCGCCCAGAACCTGTTATACACACATATTCAGTTTCTATTTGGGAAGGTAGGGATTCCCTCCTGCATATTTTCAGGTTCACCACTGGCTGCTTTGCATACTTAGAGGAAGCGCAACCTACTCCCCTTGTTCATCTCTCAAGTATTTAGCATATGTCACAAAAGTTTTTTTAATATTAGGTACATAAAGTTAGATATATTTTCAGGATGAACCAGGAACAGTCAGAGACATAGATGTCATTCATCTCTTTTATTGTGTTATTTAGCCCTCTAAGTGCACTCTAGAGGTAATAAAGATCTTCATTGATGTACACAAATGACAGTTCTAATGTCAGGGATATAAATCTAAAATAACTTCATTATGTCTATCATCAACATGGTTTTAACCTTTACAATTCTGGTATGTTAAAATTAACTAGGCAATATTAGAGTCAGTCCAGCACTGTATACAATCATTTTTATCTGATATGCAGGATCAGCAGAGGAAATGTGAAGGGTGTTCCTGACCATCACTATTTTTAATTGATGCACACAAAGAGGCTCATGTATGGTTGGACTTCATGTTTTTTTTTGTATAAGATATGTATTTACGTATTATCAAACAATGTAATCATACCTCCGCTCCCAGATTTTGGCGCATCTTAGACATGCATAGATGATGATGATGGTGGTGATAATCAGCATACTATCTAGACATAATTGGCAGATTACAGATTGACCTCTCCAGCTGATAGTTTTTAAAATATTAGTTACTGCTATATTACATGAAGTCGTGTCTGTCTATTCGTATTACTTAATTGATATTTCTATTTGGACTATTGTAGAAAAGAAGATTTCCACATGATTGTGGGCAGCACAGTGGCGAAGTGGTAGCACTTCTGCCTCACAGCGCTAGGGTCATGAGTTCAATTCCCGACCACAGCCTTATCTGTGCGGAGTTTGTATGTTCTCCCTGTGATTGCGTGGGTTTCCTCCGGGTGCTCCGGTTTCCTCCCACACTCCAAAAAAAAACATACTAGTAGGTTAATTGGTTGCTATCAAAATTGACCCTAGTCTCTACCTGTCTGTCTCCCTCTCTATGTGTGTGAGTGTGTGTCTATATTAGGGAATTTAGACTGTAAGCTCCAATGGGGCAGGGACAGATGTGAATGAGTTCTCTGTACAGCGCTGCGGAGTCAGTGGCGCTATATAAATAAATGATGATGATGACATGATTTTTAAAAGGGAAAACAACAGATTTTTTTATTTGATGGAATTTAATTTACATTTGTATTTTGTATTTGTGTTTTTATGTAATTACTTTTACATTGAAATTGAAACTTCCATATGTATTATTATGTATTGCATATAAAACACTTCATTATATTATATTGAGGGTTTAGCATGTACTACTTACTCTAGTAAGCTGCATCTCTAAGCTATCTCTGTGTTGTTGTGTGTCATAATTATATGCACTTGTATCCTTATTATTCGTCTGGTGCCAATGTTTTACAGCTGGACTTTGGACACATCTTAAGATTCATCCCACTGGAGCACATATGCATGTAAATTAGAGATGGGCGGGTCCGGTTCCCCGAGAACCGAACCCACCCGAACTTTGGGTATCCGATTACCGAGCTGAGTAGCTCGGTACTCTCCTGCCCATTCCGACTCCAAATCGAGGCCGAATGTCATCGTGACGTCGTCGGATCTCGGGGCTCGGTTCTCGCGATACCTCAACATTATAAATACACGCCTCCAAAGCAATCCATCGCCATTTGACAGAGGGAGAGAGCAGGGTGTAGTCACAGGCTGATTAGAGCAGGGACAGAGAATCCAATATTCTTCTTGCAATTGCTCTAACAAAAATCGCTAGAGAAGAGAGGAGGATAGAGGTTTATTATTTTTTGTTAATATTTGGCACTCCCCAGTGCTTTTGGGGTGTCCCCATAATTGTGCATAAATATTTCTGGCTGTCAAAAGTCATATCTGTCAGCAGTATCTACCAAATAATTTTGAGCACTCCTCAGTGCTTTTGGGGTGTCCCCCATAATTGTGCATAAATATTTCTGGCTGTCAAAAGTCATATCTGTCAGCAGTATCTACCAAATAATTTTGAGCACTCCTCAGTGCTTTTGGGGTGTCCCCCATAATTTTGCATAAATATTTCTGGCTGTCAAAAGTCATATCTGTCAGCAGTATCTACTAAATAATTTTGAGCACTCCTCAGTGCTTTTGGGGTGTCCCCCATAATTGTGCATAAATATTTCTGGCTGTCAAAAGTCATATCTGTCAGCAGTATCTACCAACTAATTTTTAGCACTCCTCAGTGCTTTTGGGGTGTCCCCCAAAATTGTGCATAAATATTTCTGGCTGTCAAAAGTCATATCTGTCAGCAGTATCTACCAAATAATTTTTAGCACTCCCCAGTGCTTTTGGCGTATCCCCCATAATTGTGCATAAATATTTCTGGCTGTCAAAAGTCATATCTGTCAGCAGTATCTACCAACTAATTTTTACCACTCCTCAGTGCTTTTGGGGTGTCCCCCATAATTGTGCATAAATATTTCTGGCTGTCACAAGTCATATCTGTCAGCAGTATCTACCAAATAATTTTTAGCACTCCTCAGTGCTTTTGGGGTGTCCCCCATAATTGTGCATAAATATTTCTGGCTGTCAAAAGTCATATCTGTCAGCAGTATCTACCAACTAATTTTTAGCACTACAAGTGCTTTGCGCTCAAAATGGATTCAAAGCAGTCCACATATGATCAGAATGAGCAACCAGGTTCTGTCACCAGTCCTGATGTTAGTGTTCCCAGTACGTCATCTGGCCAAGGAGATGTCAGTGTTTCCAAATCAGTGCAAAAAACAAAAAACAAAAAACAAAAAAAAATTTACTGTGTTGAAGCGAAAAAGAAGTGTTACTGAGCAAAAGTTAAGTGCCGATAAATTTTTTTTTGCCAACTTGCCATTCTACACACGCAGTGTCAAAGAGAGAATGAGGCCTTCACCTTTGGCTATTAGTGGCAGATCCAAAATTGTTACCGAGCCTACAAGTGGTGCACAACTACTGTTACGCGTCAAAGCCAAGCTGCAAGAAAACAGTAAGGTATTAGAGGATAATGTTTGCTCTGAATCAGAAATGACACCGATCCCTGTGGAGAATCCATCCAACAGTGGTATGTCTAATCGTGCGCATTCTGTTAGTGTACCCATAAAGAACGGACCTTTCAGCAGTTCTGCTGATATGTACCTGAACAGCCCGAGTGTAGCCGGTGATACACAAATTAAGGATGCCACTTTGGAAATAGAAGAGGATGAGGGGGAGATTTATGGAGGTGACGAGGGCGGTAATGAGGATGTTGATGATTATGATGCAGACAGATACCAAATTGCTTTTCTCAATTTCTATTTATATTCTAGATTATATAACGGCTGAATAGTTTTCTATTTTATTCCTAGTGGAGAGGGGATCTGATGCAGACACATACCAAACTGCCTTTGTCCATTTCTTTGTATATTCAAATTTCTAGTTCAACAGTCTATGCAGGCTGCTTTTTTTTATATTCAACTACAAATGCAGGGCGGGGGGCTTAGATAGCCACCAAAGTACCGTGGTCCATTTAATTTTACTTTCTAGCTCCACAGTCTGTGCAGGCTGCTTTTTTTTATATTCAACTACAAGTGGAGGGTGGGGGGGCGTAGTTAGCCACCAAAGTACCGTGGTCCATTTAATTTTACTTTCTAGCTCCACTTTCTGTGCAGGCTGCTTTTTTAATATACAACTACAAGTGTAGGGTGTAATATACACCCAAAGACGATGACTACGTTGCCAATAATCAAAGATGGAGGAGGTAGATAACCAGGTTTGACTGTATAATTTGCAGACAAGTGTTCGCATTAAGGACGACCTACCAGGAATTAAACTGTTTTTTCATAATTTATTAGCTTTAGAATTACCTCATTTATCTACGAAACTGGTGGAGCACTAAATTAGGTTATTTTAGACCAAAAAAATTGTTTTTTTTCAAAAATAGCAAAGCAAAACCAAACACAACCAAAACCAAAACACGCAAGGGCGGTTTTGCAAAACCAAAACCAAAAACCAAAACACGAAGGTAATCCAGATCCAAAACCGAATACAAAACCAAAACACGGGGGTCAGTGACCATCTCTAATGTAAATACACTTTTCATTGTTTGCATCTTTTGCTGCATAAGTTCAGGGCGCAAATGTATCCAACTCTACATGAGCCTGAAAGGTTTTTTACAGACTACAAACAAATGTAGACCTCCACTGCTGCTATATTTGTGCAAGTGCAACATCTTGTCTGGCTAATGCATTTCTTCCCATGGAAATTCAACATGTACCTAGCTATGTCGGTTTGCAGATTATGTAAATGCACACATGGAAAGAATGAAATGGCACTTCAGTCAGGCCCAGCTTTGATTAAATTTGATGAGATTCACCTCATTAACTGAAATTTTTCAGATTTTCTATGAAATACTGCTCGGGAATGTTCAATTTATATCTTACATTTATGATGAGAGCGAGAGGACATATGGAATTCTTTTTATTACTTGTCACTTTCTATGTTTGAAGACTTTATTATTATGTTGGTTGAAGTGTGCCTAAAAATGTGCTTTTTATTTGTGAAGGGGCAACTGGAAGCTGTTGGACACCACCTCAGTTTTACAGGAAAAATCGAAGTCGTATAATTGGATGAAAGAAAGAATATTGATTAATATTGTTTTACCGTGCGATTGCAATCAGTAAGCCATGAGTTACGTGTCATGGCGCGATCGCACAATAAAATACGCACGCATACACTCACACTATCACATTAATTTATTTTTATATTTCCTATTCATAATGGTTCCATTCCACAGTCGTTTATGAGCAGATAGTATTTGGTTTATAGTTATATATATTATAAGGTTATATGTACACTTTGGTGATATTTAAGGTACAAGTTACAGGAAACATATCATCTTTAGTATCATTCTAATCCCCAATTTATTCGCAGACATCCGGTGCAATCACCAAACCGAACGCACATTGCGTATTGTAGTTATAGATTGTAGGGAATAAATGATTATAATGATATTGTCTGTGTAGTGTAAATAGACTAGTTTAAACTGGATTCTGGGTGGGAAAATCGGAGTACATTCCCTGGAGAGCTGACCCCCACCTTTGGACCTTTTCGTTTGAACTGGCCTATGACCTGCATTACACTGGACCCTCCTGAAGCCTGGACCTATAGAAGCAAGCCACATCATCTGTATTATTTTCTCTGTATCACTGAGTGTATATATACAGCTCACTGGGACCAGCTAAGACAGTCATCACTGACCACAGTCTTCTGGACTGAAGGACTGTCTAGCTGGATACAGCAGAGGGTGCAGCGTATGTATGTATGTATGTATTTGGTATCGGCTGTATGGTACTTGTTTATTGAACTGCTAAACTTTTGCTGTTTGCTAAATAAATTGCTTGTGCTTTGGAACCACATAAATCGCTTAGACAATGCTTATTGAAAAACGATGAAAATACTTTAATACTGGAAGCTTAAAATAAAATAAAATGTATAGTGACTGCGCTCTTATTTGTGGTTATAAATATTGTGGTTATAAATTTTGTTTTTTTATAATAGTTCATATGAATATATTTTCTACTTGTTTTCTGTACAAGGAATGCAACCATTATTACTTTTTGCCAAATAGGAGTGCAGTCACTATACATTTTATTTTATGATTCTTTCAATATTCTGAGATTACCACTATCTCGTGTGACAGCAGCTGCCTTTCGGTATATCATTCCCAGCGCCTATTAGGGCTTTGTCCCTGAGGGTGGTATAGAGTGTCACACATAGCGACATTTTTTTATTTTCCTATCTGGAAAAGTCATACACCCAACACTGTCCTGTGAGTTCCTGTGCCGTTCACCTCCTGCACCGACTTTGTACACTGCCTGGACACTCCCTATTGAACTTTTTGCAAATCATGCTTCTTAAAACTGCTTTCTCACATCACTGCTTTATATTGATTTTATACCTTTATTTTTTATTGTTGTTTGTGTCCTCAATTTTCAGCCAATACTTACTTACCTTGCAACCCTTTTCACATGTACTCATTATCAGTAAATATCCATGGTTTACTAATAATCCCTACACTTTCTCACTTTTTTACTTAGAAATGTCTTTATTTACTGCCATTCCTCTTCTGCATTATTTTCTCTGAATCAGCTACCCTTATTCAATTCAAATGCTATACTATCATCATAGTGTTCTTTCTCACCACCCATCCATGCACACATTTTTTCCCCACCTGGTAATTACTTTCACCTCCCCTCCTTCTACCTTTCTATGCTCTTCTTCCTGCACCCTCATTACTGCCTGTATGCCAACATTAACTGTAACTAGCATCTCACCCAAATATCTCCCTCCCTGGTCCTCTTTCTCACCCACCTCCTCCTTCTGAAAGCTGGTGACTTTTGCCAAACCCTAGATTTCACACAATCCCTATCTGTTCCATCTTCAAGTAAAAAATTTCCCACCGACTGTGTACCTTTTTATTCTACATTTCCTATTCATATACACTATGGAATGTTAGATCTGCCAGCAACAAATTTGCATCCATTCACAACCATTCAATTTACAACATTTATTTCTCTCATTCTTTCAATCTCATTACCATAGAGTAGTATATACATAATTTGGCAGCCACATTATGGGTTTATGACCCTTGACGTGCAATCATTGTACACTAATATTCCTCACGATTTAGGTTTATCAGTAATAAAAAAGGTTTTGAGACGTGATTCTTTTCTCACTTCGGATCAACAACAGTTCCTTCATGATGCTATACATTTTATTCCTACACATAATTATTTTCTTTTTGAATCTATCTTTTAGCTTCAAGTTAAGGGGACGGCCATGAGGACCAGGTTCGCGCCGATCTATGTCAACCTCTATATTTGGGAGGTGGATGATGACCTCGTGTGGGGGGGTCCCTTCGGTGCGAACCTGGTCCTCTATGGCCGTTACATTGATGATCTGTTTATTATTTGGGATGGTGATCAGGCTTCTGCTTTAAATTTTGTTTCATATCTTAACACTAATAGTTATGGGCTTAAATTCACACATCAGTTTGATTTTCACTCTATTACTTTCCTTGATATCTCTCTCTCAGTGAGTGACAACCATATTGATTCAACAAATTATAATAAGCCAGTTGATTCAAGTTCCGATTTGCACTATACCAGCAGTCATTACAAGCCTTGGTTAAGTAACATCCCAAAGGGTCAAATGAGTAGGCTTAGGAGAAATTGTAAGATTTGGAAGATTTTAATGTACAGGCGGACATTATGTCCAGAAATTTTCTGAGTAGAGGTTATCCCATTGATCTGGTTGAGGAAGCAAAAAGATGCGCTTTACAGCAGGATAGCTTATTAGTTCCTAAGATAAAAAGTGTTGACAAGAACTATGAGCGTAAATGTTTTCCAGCCTTTATTTCTAAGTTTAACAACCAATCATATCAAATCAAAAAAGTGGTCTGTAGAAATTATCACATGCTTGGTCATGATCCAGTCTTAGGTAACCTTTTGGACAAATAACCCTCTATAATTTTTAAGAAAAACAATAGTCTCAAGGGACTATTGGCCCCGAGTGTTCTGAAAGCAGTTGAAAATGACAGTTCAGTTACTGGTAGTGACATGTGGTTACCCCCTAAACTAATGGGCTCTTTTAAATATAACAAGAAGGTCTGTCTTACTTGTAACTTTATTGATAATGGAAGAAAATCTGTGATTTCAAATAGTAACAGATCTGATTTTGCTATTCAACAGTTTATTAACTGTGTTACCTCATATGTCATTTATGTACTAACTTGTCCCTGCGGTCTCCAATACGTGGGTAGGACCACACGCCCTTTGAAGGAGAGGTTCCGCGAACATAGACTGAACATTCTGCGAGGTTTCCTTACCCATAGTGTTTTCGAGACATTTTTGTTATAGACATAACAAGTCACCTGAAGGTTTATCCATCTTGGGTGTGGAGAAAAGCCACCAAACACTTAGAGGCGGGGACCAATACAAAAAATTGTGTAAGGGTGAGACTTCTTGGATCTTCAAATTACAAACTTTGTCACCTGAAGGTCTAAATGATAAAATGCTTATGGACAAAAGTTATAAGTTGTATGATAACCTTATAAAGAAATCCATTTTGGTACTTGTTGGTATTCATGTCTTTATAGTCCCGATCTTTTATCTAAACATCGATCTAAGATTGGAATTTGAATTTTATATCATCTGTATATTTTTTCTTATATTGTTTTCGAAATCTCACTAGAGTTAAAGATATATTTAGTCATTATACAACGTGTGTGTATGTAGTTTTAAAATTCAAACACAGAAGATAAATGTGTGTAGAGATATTTATATCTCCACATGTTATCCGTTCTGATAATTATACGCGCATGTATACATATTTTACATATATTAATTGTTGTATATATTTGGTTATGTCTTTTTTCTGGTTTATTTTTCGGAAGAGGTTAGATCCACAATCCATATATTAATAAATGGTTTATAATGACTGGCATAATGTAATGGTGTAATCAATTGCACTTTATATTTTTTATGGTTCATTGTTAATATATATTTTTTACACTTGAAGATTTAATTAAATCTTGGCTATTCAATTTATTGTATCCTATTTTGCTTTATTTTATTTTATTTTTTTATTTTATTGTACTGGTGTCACGGTCTCAAGCGATAGCAGGTCTTTAAAATGAGAATCCTAGGGTCACTGTCAGTTTAGCGCTACACCAACAGGGCGCGGAGTCTAACGAGCAGACGGTGTTCACCAGGAACTGCCGCAAGGCAGAATGGTCTTTAGCCGCGTCTTGCTCGCAGGTCGTGGCCCCTGCTAGAGTACTGCACGAAGCCCTCTTGGGAAGTTTGGAACCCAGCAGGTAGGATAACAGGTATTAGAATAGAATGTCAGCCTTGCTGACGAGTATAGTAGCAGGTACTCTTGGAGCAGGAGTTCAAGAGATGTCCTGGATCAGCGCAGTATAGGCACAGGTTGTTCTCGAGCCTCCTGTCACGTTCCTCTGGGGTCAGACGAGAGCGCCCAATTTGCATGGGCTCATCCTCCGGCACCGGACGGGAAAAGTGAGGTGCAAGTCTGGTCGGTATACGCCGGGAAGCGTCCTTCTCAGAAGACCTCTCGCAAAAATGAAGGTCCACCCTTTTGCAAAGCGAAATCATAGCTTCAAGTGTGGGGGGGTAACTCCTGTGAAGCCAAGGCGTCTTTGATTTTATCGAATAGGCCCTGCCAGAAGGTGGCCTCTAAAGCATCATTGTTCCAGCGCAGTTCAGATGACAATGTTTGAAATTGGATGACATATTGAGCCACTGAGCGGGAACCTTGACGAAGCCGGAGGATGCTAGATGCTGCTGAGGTGACTCTTCCGGGTTCGTCAAATATTCTACGAAACTCTGCTGTAAAAGCAGCACTATCCGCCAGTAGAGGATCATCACGTTCCCAAAGGGGTGAAGCCCAGGCTAAAGCCTGGCCTGACAGGAGTGATATGAAATAAGCCACCTTGGACCGCTGAGTGGGAAAGTTCTGTGGCTGGAGTTCAAACTGTATTGAACACTGGTTCAGGAAACCCCTGCATGATTTGGGGTCCCCGTCAAACTTAGAAGGAGTTGGGAGGCGCAAAGTAGAATTGAAGGAAAGAGGGGCCACAGGATCTGGAGGATTTGCCGCTTGGACAACTGGAGGTACTTGGACGGCATCAAGGCGAGCAGCAAGGCTTTGGAATCCTTGTAGGAGCTGTCGCTGAATCGAATCCTGTTGCTCCACTCGGTTAAGTAAATGCTGTAACATATCTTTTGCCGAGGGTTCTACGTTGGGATCCGTCATGGTAAAGAAAAGTCTGGCCTGTTCCTACTGTCACGGTTTTAAGCGATAGCAGGTCTTTACAATGCGAATCCTAGGGTCACTGTCAGTTTAGCGCTACACCAATAGGGCGCGGAGTCTAACGAGCAGACAGTGTTCACCAGGAACTGCCGCAAGGCAGTATGGTCTTTAGCCGCGTCTTGCTCGCAGGTCGCGGCCCCTGCTAGAGTACTGCACGAAGTTTGGAACCCAGCAGGTAGGATAACAGGTATTAGAATAGAATGTCAGCCTTGCTGACGAGTATAGTAGCAGGTACTTTAGTAGAGTGTCAGCTTAGCAGAATAGTAGACTAGATGGTTGGTACCTGAATGGAGTGTCAGCTTTGCAGACGAGATAGTAGCAGGTACGTGAGTAGAGTGTCAGCTTTGCAGACGAGTAGTACAGATAGTTGGTACCTGAATGGAGTGTCAGCTTTGCAGACGAGTAGTACAGATAGTTGGTACCTGAATGGAGTGTCAGCTTTGCAGACGAGATAGTAGCAGGTACGTGAGTAGAGTGTCAGCTTTGCAGACGAGTAGATCAGAGTAGCCACAACTAAGGTACCCAAAAGGTAACTGAGGAACAGGCACTGAGGGTTTGGAGGAAGTGCCTTTTGTATTTGGCGCCAGGATTGCCTGGCCAATAGGAGGACAGGCAAAGATTTTATAAGTTGCGGGTCTGCGCATGCGCTGCGCAGACCCGAATCCAAGATGGTGGCGCCCGGGACGGAGTGGACCGTCGGAGGCAGGTAAGTTTGCCGGGGGTCGGGTGAGCTGCCCGATACCCCGGCGGGTGACAACTGGTTGTATTTCTAATAATTCTAGCCAGATATGAAGGTGTTAATGATGGAGACTTATTACAACAGTATGTCTCCGATATATCAATTACCAATCCACCAATCAGATGTAGATATTCTTTCTTAAATAGTAGAACTCTGTAGAGAGGACTCTTAAGCTTTGAAAAAGTCTGGTGAACCAGAGGAAACGCGTCAGAGAGTCCTCCGTTTGTGATATCCAGAATCCCTCCATCATATCCTTGCTCAAGCGCTAGGAAATTATCTCTCAGGCACAGTTGTGCCATTCATTGTCCCCAGGCGGATCTAATTCAGGTGCGCACCCAGAAGACACATGACCGCAAACCATCGTGACTACTGTCTGCAATCCTTACACAAGACTGGTAAATACCTTAACATCATTTTGCAGAGTGTGTCCGGAAAGGCTTCAAATTGATTTATTTGTTGGTACAGGTACCTTTTATACTTTTTACCATTCCGGATCCTGGTGAGAACAGTATTCCCTAATAACATTTTGGCGCTTTGAGGTTCTATATACGGCTGGATTTCTTAATATATCAGCATATGCATTGGATTATATGCGATATCTCACAGTTTTTACTGCAGTATCAATCTACCTTGTTAATACTTCTGTTGCTAGTGGCTGTTTTTTATTGCTATATACCAAGTCAAATTGATATTTTGTCTATATGATTGTCATTGGATGATATGTGATTTATTTTTAATGTTATACACCTATATTAAATGTTAACTAATGCCGGTCATTTGATTTTTTAATTATACAGTTTTTTCTAGTGGGTATATGCGCTGGTATTTTTGTTTGTTTTTAGTGTGTCTCTTTGTGGGTTTGCCATCCCCTTTTTTCCAGCTGCAGTGCTCTTAGATTTTTATCTTTTTTCTATTATCACTCTAGCGCCTGCACTCTCTTTTGTTGTTTGAGCATTACAAAAAGTCAGTATTAAAAGCGGTTATTAAGACTTTGTAAAGCTAATTAGTAAACTGTGTTAGTAATTAATGGTAACAATAATGATTAGTAAAAAGTAGAGATGAGCGCACATTCGGATTTCTGAAATCCGAGCCCACCCGAACGTTGCCGATCCGAGTCGGATCCGAGACAGATCCGGGTATTGGCGCCAAATTCAAATCTGAAACTGAGGCTCTGACTCATAATCCCGTTGTCGGATCTCGCGATACTCGGATCCTATAAATTCCCCACTAGTCGCCGCCATCTTCACTCGGGCATTGATCAGGGTAGAGGGAGGGTGTGTTAGGTGGTCCTCTGTCCTGCTATATCTCGTGCTGTTCAGTTCTGTGCTGTGCTGTGCTGTGCTGTACTGTGCTGTGCTCAGTCCAGTGGTGCTGTGTCCTGTGCTCTGTCCTTCTGAGGTCAGTGGTGCTGCTGGGTCCTGTGCTGTGTCCTGTTCAGTCCAGTGGTGCTGTGTCCTGTGCTCTGTGCTTCTAAGGGCATAGTTATTTCCCCAATATTCCCAAGTGTTTAAAAAAATAAAAAAAAGTTATTTTAAAAAATACAAAAAACTAATTTAATTTTTTTTTAATTACAACAAAATTTGCACAACCAATCCTGCAGTATAAGCCCATTGGTACTGCAATATTACCAAGTTCACACATTCAGCAGTAAAAGTCCAGTGGTACTGCAATATTACAAAGTTCACACATTCTGCAGTATCAGTCCAGTGGTGCTGTGTCCTGTGCTCTGTCCTGCTGAGTTCAGTAGTGCTGCTGGGTCCTGTGCTGTGTCCTGTTCAGTCCAGTGGTGCTGTGTCCTGTGCTCTGTGCTTCTAAGGGCATAGTTATTTCCCCAATTTTCCCAAGTGTTTAAAAAAATAAAAAAAAGTTTTTTTAAAAAATACAAAAAACTAATTTAAATTTTTTTAATTACAACAAAATTTGCACAACCAATCCTACAGTATAAGCCCATTGGTACTGCAATATTACCAAGTTCACACATTCAGCAGTAAAAGTCCAGTGGTACTGCAATATTACAAAGTTCACACATTCTGCAGTATCAGTCCAGTGGTGCTGTGTCCTGTGCTCTGTCCTGCTGAGTTCAGTAGTGCTGCTGGGTCCTGTGCTGTGTCCTGTTCAGTCCAGTGGTGCTGTGTCCTGTGCTCTGTGCTTCTAAGGGCATAGTTATTTCCCCAATTTTCCCAAGTGTTTAAAAAAATAAAAAAAAGTTTTTTTAAAAAATACAAAAAACTAATTTAATTTTTTTTAATTACAACAAAATTTGCACAACCAATCCTACAGTATAAGCCCATTGGTACTGCAATATTACCAAGTTCACACATTCAGCAGTAAAAGTCCAGTGGTACTGCAATATTACAAAGTTCACACATTCTGCAGTATCAGTCCAGTGGTGCTGTGTCCTGTGCTCTGTCCTGCTGAGTTCAGTAGTGCTGCTGGGTCCTGTACTGTGTCCTGTTCAGTCCAGTGGTGCTGTGTCCTGTGCTCTGTGCTTCTAAGGGCATAGTTATTTCCCCAATATTCCCAAGTGTTTAAAAAAAAAAAAAAAAGTTATAAAAAAAATAAAAATAAAAAATGAAAAAAAAAATTAATTATAACCAAATTTGCAAAACCAATCCAGCAGTATAAGTCCATTGGTACTGCAATATTACCAAGTTCACACATTCTGCAGTATCTTGTGCTACATATAATGGAGACCAAAAATTTGGAGGATAAAGTAGGGAAAGATCAAGACCCACTTCCTCCTAATGCTGAAGCTGCTGCCACTAGCTATGACATAGACGATGAAATGCCATCAACGTCGTCTTCCAAGCCCGATGCCCAATCTCGTAATACAGGGCATGTAAAATCCAAAAATCCCAAGTTAAGAAAAAGTAGCAAAAAGAGAAACTTAAAATCATCTGCGGAGAAACGTAAAGTTGCCAATATGCCATTTACGACACGGAGTGGCAAGGAACGGCTTAGGCCCTGGCCCGTGTTCATGACTAGTGGTTCAGCTTCACCCACGATTTTAGCCCTCCTCCTCCCCCCCCTACAAAAAATTGAAGAGAGTTATGCTGTCAGCAACAAAACAGCAAACAACTCTGCCTTCTAAAGAGAAATTATCACAAATCCCCAAGGCGAGTCCTAGGGTATTGGTGGTTGTCAAGCCTGACCTTCCCATCACTGTACGGGAAGAGGTGGCTTGGGAGGAGCCTATTGATGATGTAGCTGGCGCTGTGGAGGAACTTGATGATGAGGATGGTGATGTGGTTATTGTAAATGAGGCACCAGGGGGGGAAACAACTGATGTCCATGGGATGAAAAAGCCCATTGTCATGCCTGGTCAGAAGACCAAAAAATGCACCTCTTCGGTCTGGAGTTATTTTTATCCAAATCCAGACAACCAATGTATGGCCATATGTAGCTTATGTAAAGCTCAAATAAGCAGGGGTAAGGATCTTGCCCACCTAGGAACATCCTCCCTTATACGTCACCTGAATAACCTTCATAGTTCAGTGGTTAGCTCAGGAACTGGGGCTAGGACCCTCATCGGTACAGGGACACCTAAATCCTGTGGTCCAGTTGGATACACACCAGCAACACCCTCCTCGTCAACTTCCTCCACGATCTCCATCAGATTCAGTCCTGCAGCCCAAGTCAGCAGCCAGACTGAGTCCTCCTCAATACGGGATTCATCCGAGGAATCCTGCAGCGGTACGCCTACTACTGCCACTGCTGCTGTTGCTGCTGTTAGTCGGTCATCTTCCCAGAGGGGAAGTCGTAAGACCGCTAAGTCTTTCACAAAACAATTGACCGTCCAACAGTCGTTTGCCATGACCACAAAATACGATAGCAGTCACCCTATTGCAAAGCGTATAACTGCGGCTGTAACTGCAATGTTGGTGTTAGACGTGCGCCCGGTGTCCGCCATCAGTGGAGTGGGATTTAGAGGGTTGATGGAGGTATTGTGTCCCCGGTACCAAATCCCGTCGAGATTCCACTTCACTAGGCAGGCGATACCAAAAATGTACAGAGAAGTACAATCAAGTGTCCTCAGTGCTCTAAAAAATGCAGTTGTACCCACTGTCCACTTAACCACGGACATGTGGACAAGTGGTTCTGGGCAAACAAAGGACTATATGACTGTGACAGCCCACTGGGTAGATGCATCCCCTTCCTCAGCAACAGCAACAGCTGCATCAGTAGCAGCATCTACAAAATGGCTGCTCATGCAAAGGCAAGCAATATTGTGTATTACAGGCTTTAATAAGAGGCACAACGCTGACAACATATTAGAGAAAATGAGGGAAATTATCTCCCAGTGGCTTACCCCACTTAGACTCTCATGGGGATTTGTGGTGTCAGACAATGCCAGTAACATTGTGCGGGCATTAAAAATGGGCAATTTCCAGCACGTCCCATGTTTTGCCCACAACATTAATTTGGTGGTGCAGCATTAACTCAAGAGTGACAGGGGTGTGCAGGAGATGCTTGCGGTGGCGCGCAAAATTGCTGGACACTTTCGGCATTCAGCCAGTGCCTACCGCAGACTAAAGGCACATCAAAAAACCATGAACCTGCCCTGCCATCACCTCAAACAAGAGGTTGTGACGCGCTGGAACTCCACCCTCTATATGCTGCAGAGGATGGAGGAGCAGCAAAAGGCCATTCAGGCCTACACAGCCACCTACGACATAGGCAAAGGAGTGGGGATGCGCCTGAGTCAAGCGCAGTGGAGACTGATTTCCGTGTTGTGCAAGGTTCTGCAGCCATTTGAACTTGCCACACGAGAAGTCAGTTCCGACACTGCCAGCTTGAGTCAGGTCATTCCCCTGATCAGGCTGTTGCAGAAGCAGCTGGAGAAAGTGAGGGAGGAGCTGGTAAGCCATTGCGATTACACCAAGCATGTAGCTCTTGTGGATGTAGCCCTTCGTATGCTTTGCCAGGATCCGAGGGTGGTAACTCTTTTAAAGTCAGAGGAATACATTCTGGCCACCGTGCTCGATCCTCGGTTTAAAGCGTATGTTGTGACTCTGTTTCCGGCGGACACAAGTCTACAGCGGTGCAAAGACCTGCTGGTCAGGAGATTGTCCTCTGAAGAGGAACGTGACATGCCAACAGCTCCACCCTCATTTTCTTACACATCTATGGCTGCGAGGAAAAAGCTCAGTTTTCCTAAAAGAGCCGCTGGCGGGGATGCTGATAACATCTGGTCCGGACTGAAGGACCTGCCAACCATTGCAGACATGTCTACATTGGATGCTGTCACAATTGAAAAAATTGTGGAGGATTACTTTGCTGACACCATCCAAGTAGACATGTCAGACAGTCCATATTGTTACTGGCAGGAAAAAAAGGCAGTTTGGAAGCCCCTGTACAAACTGGCTCTATTTTACCTGAGTTGTCCCCCCTCCAGTGTGTACTCGGAAAGAGTTTTTAGTGCAGCGGGGAACCTGGTCAGTGAGCGGCGAAGGAGGTTGCTTCCTCATAACGTTGAAAAAATGATGTTTATAAAAATGAATAATCAATTCCTCAATGAAGTACAGCACTGCCCTCCAGATAGTACAGAGGGACCTGTGGTTTTGGAGTCCAGCGGGGACGAATTGATAATGTGTGAGGAGGAGGAAGTACACACTGTAGGGGGAGAGGAATCAGAGGTTGAGGATGAGGACGACATCTTTCCTCAGTAGAGCCTGTTTAGTTTGTACAGGGAGAGATGAATTGTTTTTTTGGTGTGGGGGCCCAAACAAACCAATCATTTCAGCCAAAGTTGTTTGGTAGGCCCTGTCGCTGAAATGATTGGTTTGTTAAAGTGTGCATGTCCTATTTCAACAACATAAGGGTGGGTGTGAGGGCCCAAGGACAATTCCATCTTGGAACTTTTTTTTTTGCATTATATGACCAATCAACAGTCGTTTGCCATGTTCAAAAAGTAAAACCAAATTTAAACAAATTCAGGAAATTAAACCAAAAGTAAAATGCCCTGTCATAATTTAAAACAAGAGGTATTGACGTGCTCTAAAATTACTGTATTGTTGTTTATATTTTATAAACACTACACTTGAAAGCTTGAGTCTTTCAATGAAAAAGTAACTCTCCATTGCACGAATATTTGCAACAGGGACGATTTTAGGGTTAAGAAAGTCAACAAATAACACTTCGACGCTGTCTGTCTTTATAAACACTACACTTGGAAGTTGGAGGAGGTATTGTGGCCCGGCACCAAATTTACTACTGGAGCCACTCCACTGTGCAGTCCATATTTAGGTGTATCAGATATTAAACAACGGTGACAGTTGATGCCCAATATTTTAATTATATTGTTGGCTCTGTAAAAAATTGTGTTCCGGGCACACCACACTACGCAGTCCATACCCTATTTTGGTGGAATTCTGACCCGTGGAGGGTTTTCTAATTATATTGTGGCCTCGGTACCAAATTGTGTACCGGGGCCACCACACTACGCAGTCAAGAAAGATAGATGCGTATCATAGATAAAGTACATTCAGTGTTGTGGGGCAAATTGAAAAATATTCAAAATGCACTGTCATTATCAAAAACAAGAGGTTTTCACACGCTGAAACTCCAACATGTATATGATGGAGAGGATGGAGGAGCAGCCGTATGTGCAGTGTAATGCAGACCTGTTGAAGGTTTTGTTATATATTTTATTGTGGTGGCCAGTGGCCAGTCCTCTACGCAGTCCAGATACTATTTTTGGGTGTAATGCAGACCTGTTGAAGGTTTTCTATATATTTTATTGTGGCGCCCAGTGCCCACTACTCTACGCAGTCCAGATACTATTTTTGGGTGTAATGCAGACCTGTTGAAGGTTTTCTATATATTTTATTGTGGTGCCCAGTGCCCACTACTCTACGCAGTCCAGATACTATTTTTGGGTGTAATGTAGACCTGTTGAAAATTTTCTATATATTTTATTGTGGTGCCCAGTGCCCACTACTCTACGCAGTCCAGATACTATTTTTGGGTGTAATGCAGACCTGTTGAAGGTTTTCTATATATTTTATTGTGGTGCCCAGTGCCCACTACTCTACGCAGTCCAGATACTATTTTTGGGTGTAATTCAGACCTGTTGAAGGTTTTCTATATATTTTTTATTGTGGTGCCCAGTGACCACTACTCTACGCAGTCCAGATACTATTTTTGGGTGTAATGCAGACCAGTTGAAGGTTTTCTATATATTTTATTGTGGTGCCCAGTGCCCACTACTCTACGCAGTCCAGATACTATTTTTGGGTGTAATTCAGACCAGTTGATGGATTTTTAATTATATTGTGGGGAACACTCCTCTACGCAGTCCAGAAAGATACCTCGTTGCAACGTTTTGTACTAAAAAAAAAAATATATGGTGAGGTGTTAGGTGTTCAGAATAGCCTTTAAATTAAAGGAAATGATTGTTATTGAATGTTATTGAGGTTAATAATAGCGTAGGAGAGAAAATAAGCCCAAAAACTTGATTTTTACACTTTTTAGTTTTTTTTAAAAAAAAATCCGAATCCAAAACCTTAAATCCGAACCAAAACCTTTCGGCAGGTGTTTTGCGAAACAAATCAGAAACCAAAACATTCACGAAAATCCGGATCCAAAACACAAAACACAAGACCTCAAAAGTCGCCGGTGCACATCCCTAGTAAAAAGTTTGACATCTGTTTACAGAAATACAGCAATTGTAGATGCACTCTCCACCTGTAGAGAATGTGTGCTGCTTAGAGAAAAGTTACCTCTGAAACTTTACAGAATCAATACAATAAACATAAAAATCCAGCGCCCAACATCCCCATCTATAATCACACACGAGAACAAAAACTCTAAAGCTTGAATATTCGTAATAAATGAATAGTTTAATGAATAATGTGAACGTTGGAAAAGGTCATGAATAAATAGTAAAATGAGGTCAGATGATAAAATAAATTTAAATTTCAAAATTCAGCAGTAAATATTGCTGGATAGGAACTTGAATGTAGTGATGATCTACTGGCTCCGTTGCACCAAACTGAAATGTAAACAAATTATCAATGACAATGTATCACATACGTTAATATGTACTGCTGGTGTATATTTAATAATGGCTGATGACCTACCTATATCTGCACTATGTTAATTTTGGATCAGCGGTGCATTGTAGTGTTGTTTTTGATCCTTACTCTGTCAAAATAATGAGGAGGTTGTAATAATCTCATGCAAATTAGCGATTATGTATGATTCAATTGGGAGAAAGTACCTTAGGGTGGTAGATGTTTTCAATGGAAAACTCCTGGGGTGAATGCAAAGCCTAAAAGAAGATTCTGTCTGTTCGAGGTGTTCCGTGATTAGAGGCAGTTCAAATTCCTCGTCTAATGCTTCTAGTAACACATAGGCACAGTCCGATGTATTAAGTAGATAAACCCTCCTCTCTGGGCTGGTCTTGAGATGGAAGGTGCTTAAATAAATAAATAAAATGCCTCACACAGGTGTTCAAAGAGATCTCTATCTCTAGAGTATTCTACCTATCTATGTATACCTATAGATTCCTTTTGGGGAGGTGGTCCTACATTAATCATATTCAGATCCAAATACAATTTTTGGATCTGAAAATATACCTAAAAGAAGGGAAAATTAACACCAAAACTCACTATAAACAGGTAAACGTTAATAGTTATATTTTGGCAACAAGTCATCACCACACTTCATGGTTAGCAGGAATACCTACTGGACAATTCACTAGAATAAGACGCAATTGCACAAATATGGAGGATTATGAAATACTGGGTGAAATTATGAAGGACAAAATTGTTACCAAGGAATATGACCCATCAGAAGTACAAGCAGCCTTCGATAAAGTAAAGAAGAGGGATAGGGCAGAATTACTTTCCTACAAAAATGTAACAAAACAGGAGCAGTAAGACTATCCATATTTAATTACGGGCTTTTTCTCCTCAGCTGGGAAAATCAAGAAAATTATCAACAAACACTGAAATGTTCTTAGGATGGACACTACCCTAGAGAATATTCTACCCAATAGACCAAAAATTGTATACAGGAAAGCCCCGAACCTTCAGATGCATCTTACGAAAAACCACTTCCCTATACAGGAAAAGAGACGTACACAGACGTACACAGTTAGACACACACACTAACTCAGACTTTTAACATTGTACTAAATGTAGCAGTTGCAAAAAATAAGGTTACTCATCGACTAAACCTATTGTTAATTGCAAATCATGGCAGACGGAGGAGCAATATTCAATCAAATCCTTCCTGTTATGCGATAGTCAAAATGTAATATATCTATTGGAATATCCATGTAAACTTAAGGATATTGGACAAGCTATTAGAAAGTTTAAAACACGAATCGGGGAACACATTCGTAACATCCAAAATGGTCTGGCTCAGCATAGTGTTTCAAAACACATTGCAGAAGTCCGTGACTGTAATCCCGTAGGATTACAATTTCTAGCGATCAAGCAGGTCAATAAGAACTGGAAGGGGGGGATTTCATTCCTAGAATTAACAAGGAAGAAACATCATGGATTGATAAAATGAAAACCTTACACCCTATGCGTTTAAATGTAGACTTTGATGTGAAACAGGCATTAAGAAAATTAAGGGTATGAAGTTTGGGAAAGGGATTACACACGTGAGAAGGATTCTAGTATATTTTCCACATATAGGAATAGATAAGTATTAGATAATAATATATGATTAATTGTAGGACCACCACCCCTAAAGTAATCTATAGGTATAAATAGGTAAAATATTCTAGAGAAAGAGATGGATCTCTTTGAACATCTGTGTGAGGCATTTTATTTATTTATTTATTTAAGTTTTATTCCTTTGTCATTATTCCTTTATCTATATATTAGAATATATAATGTTCCAGACATTTATGGATATCTTTATAGTTTGGCATATAATGAGTTTCACTGTGTCAAATATTAAGTAATGCACTAGACATACGGAGAGTTGATAAATCCTCCTGAGTTTAGAGGGTTTAGGGGTTAACAAACAGTGGAGGAGACATAGAACGGCACCTGATTAGGAATACTATATTTAACATGACCCACAGATTGATGTATATCTCCTTGAAAAAGTCCTATTTACGGGACAAAATGCGTTTGCGGAGGTTATCTACTAATATACCACCATTGGATTTAGTAGTTTTAGCTGTGGCCACAGCGGTACTTTTAATTTGATTGATTTTTTCCACTTTGTTCAATATGACTTCATTCATATCCTTCTAGAGAGGACGGACCTTTTATCACATGACTGTATCTCTGCGTTACCAGCAGCATAATCAAGGCATACGAGTTGCCTCTAATCACGGAATACCTCAAACAGAAAATATCTCCTTTTGGGCTTTGCTTTTACCCCAGGAGGTTTCCTTTGCCAGCACCTACCATCCTAAGAGAGGACGGACTTTCCATCTCAAGACCGGCCCGGAGAGGAGGGTTTATCTACTGAATACATCGGAGTGTGCCTCTGTGTTACTAGAAGCACTAGATGAGGAATTTGAACTGTCTCTAATCACGGAACACCTTGAACAGACGAAATCTCCTTTTGGGCTTTGCATTCACCCCAATAGTTTTCCTTTGCTAACATCTACCACCCTAAGGTACTTTCTCCCAATATCATCATACATAATCGCTAAATTGCATGAGAATATCATAACCTGCCCATTATTTTGACAGAGTAAGGATCGAAAACAACAATTCACTGCACCACTGATTCTAAATTAACATATACAGATATATGTAGGTCATCAGCCATTATTAAACATACACTAGCAGTACATATTAATGTATGTGATACATTGTCATTGATAATTTGTTTACATTTCAGTTTGGTGCAACAGAGCCAGAAGAACATCACTACATTCAAGTTCCTATCCAGCAATATTTACTGCTGAATTTTTAAATTTGAATTTATTTTATGATCTGACCTCATTTTACTATTTATTCATGACTTTTTCCAATGTTTACATTATTCATTAAACCATTCATTTATTATGAATATTCAAGCTTTATAGCTTCTGTTCTCGTGTGTTTACATAAAGAAGAATGTTTGATGAAGTGTGCTCCGTAGCTACTAGAAAAAATAAAATGGAAGATGATAGAGCAACTATAAAAGAAGAAATCGCTGAGATAGGAATTGGGGAAATAAAAGAGGAACAGAAAGATGGTATTTAAAGAACGTTAAAAAGGTTAGAAAAAGTAAGGTTTACTGTTATATTAAAAAATGGCTTCATATTTCAGTTTGTATGGACCAGCACAGCAGCATGCCTGGTCAGACCCATGAGGGACATCAGCATAAAGTGATTTCAACCAGTGTCCAAGGTGAGCAAATGGTAGTACTCCCACTGGTAAAAGCGATGTTGTATTCCATTTCATCGTTAAACATAATTAAAATAATTTTCCTTTCCTCATTTATATACCGTCATATCTGACGAAACTTTGAAAGGAGAGAAGAAGGGCACACGCACCAATATTTATATAACTTCCGGTGATGTAAAAGGTGTGCCCAGGAAGATGGAAAAGTTATATGAATATTTTAGAGAACTGAGGGCTAACATCAATGATGTGAAGAAAAAGTTCCACAAACTGGAGAAAAATTATTTGGACTTGTTTGACATGTATGAGAAAGTAATGTTTAAAGCCAGTAGCCAGATTAAACGTTAAAATAATTATAATTACTGCAGAAGTTTGAAATTTAGTGTATTAAGATGTTCTGCTATTTCTACAGCCATTTTTTGTGGAAATGTTTACAAATAAAAGATTTGCATAAAAGATTTAATTAAAAGTTTGCTGAAACAGGGTGGATGCAGGTGTACAATTATATGTTAAGTTAACATATCAATAAACATATAGTCAGGATCTTGATGTACCCAAATTAACAGAATTAGTGGAGATAGTGCCACATAGGTTTTTTTAAAATGTTTTAGTGGCTTTTATAAAATACACAAATGTCAGGCCAAATGGGTGTATATTTTACTTTTTAAAAATGATGGCACCCCAAAGCAGTTATTTTGTACTGTGGACAATAAATTATAAAACCAGGTAGTCTCTGTGCAATAACAGCTATAAGGTGTGTAGAGCTGTATCATCCATTCATTCCCTGGAATCGTAGGCTGTAGTACGTTTCCTTTGCATTTGAAGACAAAGCAGACAAGGATGCGTTTACTGACATATGTCCCCATTCTGGGCATGTGCAGAGTGAAGAATCGGGCCACATCATCTAACTGACTCCCACATACCTTGGTGAGGTCTATAGATTAATTTGTTGATCCAGGCCACATGGCTGCCTCTATTTTACCATTAGAACATAGTCATTGTTAATATCTATTATGTAACTTGTCCTTTTTCTTTAGTCTATTTTTGTACATTTTGATTTCTGGGGTTACACATATTGGAAGATTTATATTTTATATGTATTCCTTTTCTGCTAACTGGTCTTCCCCCTCCAGTATTTTGTTGGTTCACAGAAACTTCCAATACCTAGGACTAATTTTTTTTTTGCTCCAAATAACAACCAAAATTGAAATTAAAATGCATACATTTTATTTATTACATTTTCATGTTTTTTTCCTGTTATAATCACAATGCCACATTTTACAGTTCTTATGCATTATATATACAGTACATTATTAATTGGGTAAATGAATACATTTTTAAAATATAAAAATATAACATTTACAAAATCAAAACAAAAATATATTCTTCAATGTTAATGGTAGGCAAGAAAAAAAACAGTACAATGATCAGTCCCCGCTTTGTTGGATATATTCAAGTTCCTGAGAGATGCATTATATAATATTATTTTATTGCACTGTATTACATATATCTTTTCCCATAAATTGGCAAATGTTAAATCACTACCCATAATCATGGTCCAGCTATATGACTTCTTTAGCACTAGCAGGTCTGATTTGACACTGCTTTGCACTGGCCAGCATGTAAATATTTCCATCAGTAGAAGGCGGAGGCCTATAGGCACATATTAACATAGTTTCGATTTTCTATTGCTACTCATTCAAGTCACTTTTAATTTCCGGTCGTTTTATCTTTATCTACAACAAAGAAAAAGAAAAAATTCTTATACAGGTGAAAAGGAATATTATATTAAAATAGATAAATAACTACAAAAAAATTAAATATATACATGTATACATTAAATTAGATAGTGCTATCAAAGAAATTATATTGACAATGCGGAATATCTATAATGAAAAAGTATTTTACAAGATGATAAGATTGGAAACTAAATTTTTGACATCTGTTTTGATATAAAACTAATAGATGTCTATATAGTAATGTGTTTACATAATATGACTTTACATCAAAATGTGCTAATAAATGTTTAATGAAAATATTGAGTCCTTCTGTGAACAATTTACAGTAACAAGCTGCTTAACTGTCAATATATCTACAAAAACAATGTATGACTAAATTGTTAATAAAACATGAATATAATACAGCTAAACTGTCAATACAATATCAATTGAAATTCAACTTAACTACATATGGAGCAAGTTTAGATGAGAACAACAACAGGACACAGCGCATAATGCAATAGCTTAAGGCATTCTTCATTTGTGTATGTTGATATAATCTGTATGTGACTGTTGTGTGCCTAAATTGCCTTGCAGTGCCGTGTTTTGCCTTTTTGTCTAAAATGAACATGCTGCATGCTTAAGCCATCAATACATTGGGCAGTACGGTAGCTAAGTGGTTAGCACTTCTGCCTTACAGCACTGGGGTCATGAGTTCAATTCCCAAACATGGCCGTATCTGTGTTTGCATGGGTTTCCTCTGGGTGCTCCAGTTTCCTCCCACACTCCAAAAATATACTGGTAGGTTAATTGGCTGCTAACAAATTGATCTTAGTCTGTGTGTCTGTCTGTCTGTCTGTGTGTGGTAGGGAATTTAGACTGTAAGCTCCAATAGAGCAGGGACTGATGTGAGTGAGTTCTCTGTACAGCGCGGTAGAATTAGTGGCACTATTTAAATAAACGGTGATGATGATGATAAATATATGCTAAATTCCAATACATACGTGAAGCAACTTGTATTGTATATTTGGTAACACACAACTGAACTGGAGATATTTGTACTAAAATGTCAGTAATCATATAGTAATATATACCTCTATGGAACTGTTAACTGTCTCCAGTTGTGGTTTCCAGTTGACCGAATCTATCACTTTTGTGTCTGGATTTGAAATATTTCCCAGCCTTTCAAAAGCTACAAAATTAGAAATTAAAAAAAAATAGTTATCAATATTATTAAAACAGTCATTCTTAGAGAAAATATATTTGAAAATACACTGTGACAACTTTAAAAAAAATCATATAGTGAAAAAAAAAAAAAGAATTGTACTTACATGGAAATAGGGAAGATTTCCAGTCAAACCGAGATTGGTACGACCTGAACAGAGGGTTACAATGCATATTGTTATTAGAAAACAAGGAGAACTGATAAAGAAAGCAATTTCTAGATTAATGGTTTAAATTGGAAGAGGAGAGTAAAAAAACATATTGGAAAAGAGCAGGGAAATATACAGCAATTATAAAATGCTATAAAGTGTACAATAAATGTATATTTTATGTATGTGTTGTTTTCCCAACTGTCTGGAGCTCTGAAGCACTGTGGAACCTTACAAATCTCTGATAATGTTGTTATTATTATTATTATTATTATTAATAATAAAAATAATAATAATAATCATCATCCATCATCCATCATCCGAACCAAGAGAAAACCTAACTTGTTATGTAAATTTTCAGACACATACCATTGCATAGAAAAATAACTACAAAATATTTCTCCTCCATCTCTGTCTGGTGCCTGTAGCTATTTAAATGAACATTGTGATGATTAGCTGCTGCTGCAGAGTAGACATATGAGCAGGCCAGGAAAGGCAACTGCCTTGGGATCTGAACATCTTAGGGAACCTAGGCTGCAGACTAGATGTAAGTGATCTTCCCCCAGTGACTCCCCCAAAAATGAGTCTGCATTACATATTAAGCACCAGAATTTGGATTTGCATTATCTTCTAACAATTGAAATGGAGGTCTGCACTGTTAACAGACTATTACAATAGGGATCTGCATATTATATTAGCCACCATAATAGGAGTCATATGATAATAAGAATGGGTCATGATATAGGGGTGACTTACAAGTACAAGTTGGACAAGTTCTATATGAATATATAGCACTTGTAATTAGAGCTCCTTTTAAAATGTTAGACAACTGTTTTGAGATAAGACTCACTGGACTTGTGACTGAGATTACCAGTGACTGTTTATTGCTGACCATAAGGGTGCAATGTAACTTGGTAAGCAAGAAACTACAAATGTTTTTAGCACCATCTAATGACACACGAGGATGGCTGTTTCCATTCAGATGTGCATTTAAGTTTGTTTAGACGAATTTGCCAAAAGGTCCAAAGAGAAAACATTTATTAGAGAATTCCGCCATTGTGATATAACAGTATTCTATTATGATGTAACAAGCATATTGTCCACTTCCACACAGGGATGAGCGCCTGCCTCCTGTGACGTGCTTTTGTCTGGTTGATCGGCAACCAGGCGCTCAATTTTCGTCGGCTGGTTCAGCGCATGTGCGTCCCGTTGCCTGGTCCTGGTGGTGGTAATCCACTTTACTGCCACCGGTAATCACGTTCTTCTCCCTCTCTATTTATTCTGTGCTCTGGTACCATGCAGGTGCCAGTGTATTGGGGCCCCTTACTCCAGCGCTTCCTGTGTTTGTTATCCTGACTGCTCCTGTGTTTTGACCTCAGCTGCATCCTGACCTGCTCTTGGTTCTTCCTCCTAGCTTTGTTGATATTTATACATACTACTGTGTTTGACCTCGGATTGCCTGACTACGCTTGTGGATCTTCCCTTAGTACCTCTCTTGCCAGTGTGGTTTTGACCCGGATTGCCCGACACTCTCTTCCATCTAATTGCTTCACTGATTACTCTCTTTGAGGACCGCGACCTGCATGTCTCCCGTAGCTAAGCCCAAACTCCCTTGCAAGGGTCCCTGGTGAAGACCAGAGGCACGTTAGACTACGCACCTCTCTGCTGTGTAGATCCAAAATCAGCAAGCAATTCTCCAGTTTCCTAAATTAACGTGACACTTATGTTTTTATACCACTCATTATATGGGTTGCTATAAATATCAGTTTAGGCAAATTGAGTTTACAGAGCATAATGACAGCAATATACAGCAATAGCTACTTTACCATCTTGGTAAAGAGACAGACATGCTGCTTCTCATTATAGTTATTAGCTTAGTCCTTGGCATTTGTGTATATCTGGTCATGATAGAATTGAAGTTTCCTAAAATGTTAGAGGACCAGTCATGGAGATTTTAAAATATTAAAATAACATTTTTAACACTATTTTTCCTCTCAATGGGCATACTAAATGGGCATACTATTAGAGCATGAAAATAATATTTCCCTCTATTGCCTCACACAACATTTTGATAAATGAAGACCTACATAGGAATAAATGCATTTAAGTGCCAAGGAAGCTTACAAGCCTGGTGTTTACCATCAAATGTTAACATTTTCCCTGGATTCTTTGACTTTATATCTACCTCCTCTATTCTGTTATGTCCCACCCTCGCAACTCTGCTCCCCCTCACACCAGGCTGTGTGACCACTGCTGGCCACGGACATGCTACAGCCTGTACAGTGGTGGCAGCGGAGGGATTTCCTATGCCTTGTGCCACCCGTCTCCCACGTGAAAGCATTCAGCATAGCTGCCAGAGAAGGTCAGCTTCAGGAGTGTTGTTGCCTTCAAGAAGATTCAGATCCGCTGTCCAGCTACCACCCCCTCCCATGGATTTTGCTACTCCCCTCCCTTGCCCTACTCTTTCTCCATAACATCACTTGTACCTGCAGGTGTCAGGTCAGCTGGCATTTGCAGCAGTCTGCTTGCCCCCCCATCATTAGTTCAACATACACACTCTTTACCTCTCCATGTTTTCCCCATACTCCCCTTTCCCTACCTGTACCCCTGTATGGTACAAATCCCACCCTTGTCACAGGTGCCCTTCTGTTCCTTATTTTTTTACCCCCCACAGTAGCCGATCACATCATAGCCAATGCCTCCAGCGCCCGTGTGATTTTTCACCCCCCCTTTCATTACCCTGAGCTTCTTGCAATCGAGACCCACAGGTTATATACCCCTCCATCTACCTCTTCTGCTGCTAGTCAATTTCCTTTTCCTCCCGCTGCCTTCAACCCCAAACTAGTACTGACCCCAGGGCAGCTGTATAATTCACAATTTTTTCCCCATTGCCAGCAGTTTCTATCTTCTCCAGTTTCCCAGTTTCACCTTCCCAGTTTTCAGCGGCATTCCAGTCAATTACCATGCCTTCAACTCAATGGACTCCTCAATATTATCCCACAGGGGCAATAAAGTATCAGGAGCTTCCTATTCCAGCTGTCATGCTCCATTCTTCCCCAGACCCATTTCATAACACCTATGTATCCCCTGTCGTTCAGCAGACAATTTCTGTGCTCCCACGGCAAGACCTTTCTATTGGTCCTTCCCATCAGGAGCCACACTAATGCTGATAGGGCCTTATAGTGCCATGTGGATGTCCCTGCACCTGCAGCTACAGCAGTGGGAGTGTCTTTGTTTACAATTACCGATGTAAGGAAGAAAAAGTTAGCGTAAGCCATGGCAAAGGATGGAATTGGAGAGGAAGCTCCAGGTAAGAAAAGGGGATTATGGGGAAAACTCCAAACCCCAGATTAATTTTTCACAGATAGGAGCCTTCCGATGGAGTGCTCTATGTCGTGCACATACGTTGAACATTTTTACACTGGTGCATACAAGCGGGCATAGGTCATCCACAAGTGGCTCACTACCTGGATGATTTGCTTATCATTGACCCTCGCAACTCCGATACCCAGGCCCTCTTCTTGACAGCGTATTTATCCACATTTGGTATCTGTATTTCAGTATAACCATTACCATTAGGTATGCACAGGTGTTCCCTTTAAATCAGTGGATCTCAAACTTTCTCAGATGGAGGCACCCTTAGGGTCTCCATAATTTTTTCAAGGCACCCCTAAGCCAAAATAATTACCAATTAGTTCCCTGCCTTGCTTACCACAGGCCCTGTAAGATCGCCGTGGCACCCCAGGGAGCTGCGAGGCAAAGATTGGGAATCACTGCCATAAATGATTATCTGGGGAGATTCTTTTCTACGCTAAGGATACAAGTAGACTGCTTCCTAATTGTCTGCATTATACATTGATAGGATTGCTTTGTGACTGTGCAATTATGTATGATTAGTGCTACTGAAACAACAACAGTAGTTTAACTAGTTATTTTGAATGTCTCTATGAACTTGCAAATTGGTTGATCGTAATTGTTAATTGATTATTGATTATTAAGAATTGATTATTATTTTAATAAAGGTGTGTGGTATATGGTTTTATATATATCCTACTGTGGGTCCAGAACATATCTCCATTGTTATACAATTGTCAATGTTGTACTGATATATTTTATTACTTTGCACTGATAGTCATATGCTTGTCTGTGATTGCGCAATTTTCTCTGTGGTAATATTCAGGAGTTGAGTTTGGTAAACTGTAAGTTATGAAATTGTCTGCATACTGTAGCTATATTGCTCTTCCTTTCTAGTAATACATGATATGCTGCACCCTATGCTATCATTATACACATTATAGAATGAAAATGCAGAGCAGACACTAATATAGATGTCACTTACTCATCTGTATCATCATCACCATCATCAATCCTTTGGCGATAGCAGCGGATTCCCAACCAGATTCCCAAGAGAAGCAGGAGGAGGATTGCCAAAGTACCAAATAATATCCCAAAGAAAGCATTTAGGTTCAAGGATAGGTTCTCACATTGAGATCCAGATGTGGTATATACAGCGAAGGGCTGACATCTGAAATAGGATAAATGCAGAAAGTGTAAAAGTTCTTATAATGGTCACCCATATAGTTACATGGTTTCTTATATAGAATATAACAGTCAGTAAAATAAAATTTATTTTTTCTTAAGAATATGACTTATCCATAAAATTTCAATTATTTATTTGTGAATGGTTTAATGTAACTGTATTTGTTGTAATATTTTATGAATCAGGGACAGATGAGGATAGATATGCATAATGATCTACTCGTAAATTAGCTACAAGTAGTGCAGATTGACAGGCCCACCAAGGCACTATTTTGTGCCTACCATCATTACCACTACAGTGCTGGATGACCCATCCGTGATTACATCCAATCTGTTAAATGTAAAATATAAAACCCAGTAATGGGTCCCCCTAATACAAAGGGTACTCAAGAGGTATACATATCTGTCCATGCTGGTCGGTTGGGAAGCGGCTTATTTAAATGCCCCCCAATCTTGTACTGGTAATTTGTTGTGCCGCTCAGATTCCAGGTAGAGGTGGGGGGCGGGCAACACCCTGTGGTCTTCCCTGTTTACCTCTAATTTTAAAAACTTTATCTTATCACCCCAAACTCTACATGATCTGCCGAGAGATGCCCACTTATGGGTGAAACTCCACCAACTTTCTTCTTCAGATGAATCACTAAATTCAATTATTTTTTTGCCATTTTCACTGCATTATGCCAGATTTATTTTGTTCAACACACTGACTCCAGTTCACGTATTTCCTAACTTCGGGAACCTGGACTGAATTACTAAACTTCATGTAAAGGCCTTAACCATTTCGCTGGCATGGGGCTTGTGCAAAATTTACACCACAAGAAACCAAACCATTTTTCACACAGTTTTGGTTAGAATAATGTTTTCTTTTTGTTTGCAGGGGGAGATATCATAATCAAGAAAAATCTGTCTTAATTTATGGACATTATGCAGAGAAAAAGTAGAAAAAATAATAACGTAAAGTATGTAATCATGTAACCACATAATCAACCACTAGGGGAGTTGTGGCTGTGGTCTTACTGGATACAGACCAATCTATTTCATACAGGAAACACTGGTGACATCATTATTTCCAGTAGTCTCCATTGGCACCAATATGAAGCACAGGAGCAGTGATCTCCTATCACATTCCCCACATGTGTAATTTGTTATTGGGTCTCCAGGAGGACACCCGATTGCCATTTACATCTGGTGCCACTGGCAGTTGCTTATATTGCTATGGAAATTGATGGCAGATGATGTAGGTTTTATGTCATTCATCTCCTAACAGGAATTAAATGACATAGAATCTGAGTCACTGGCAGTGAAAAAAATTAACATCAACCAATTTATCCATTCTTCCCAACTGTCCCAATTTCAGTGGGATATTCTCATTTTGCAGACCTCCAAGTGGCAGGACTATTGGTGGTTTGGGTTTCACCAGAAAATGTGCAATATTCATCAGAAAGTGGTTGTGATTGGGTGGATCAGGGTTTGTGTGAATTGGGGATGTGGTTTGCCTGGGTCAGAGCCTGGGTTTATTGTGCCCCAAATTTGCCTGGATAAATGGTGGGAGGTATGATTTATCCCAGACTATTTCAAGTGGAAAATAAGTGGGGGAAGCAGAAGTAGATCAA